>NW_028149126.1:0-52820 GCF_946808225.1 Silurus aristotelis
CTGGTTTTAACTGGCACCCCCAAAAAACACAGTGCTCATCGAACATTCCATTGTCTATAAGTATTTCTGCTATTTAGTGCTTAGCCATCCGGCCTTCTAGCACGGTTTTACATTATGCTATTTAGTGCTTAGCCATCCGGCCTTCTTGCACAGTTTTACACATTTCTTATATAAGCTGGCACCCCCAAATGGCACTGGTTTAACTGGCACCCCCAAAAACACAGTGCTCATCGAACATTCCATTCTCTATAAGTGTTTTTCAAAATTGGCCACTCAGGTCATGAAATTAGAATTATTGGCACTCTCTTATCAGGTAAGTTAGCCAGTTCAGGAAATATGCAGAAGGCCATGCAAGTGCAGCAACTCGGGGTGGCACGGGCTGGGTTAGGTTAGGGGAAATAGACGCAGCTCCAGGAACATGTCAAAATCCGAGTGGGGATTAGGGTTGGGTTTAGGGTTAGGGTTAGGGGTTAGGGTTAGGGTTAGGGAGGGGTTGGGGTTAGGGTGGGGTTGGGGTTAGGGTTAGGGTGGGGTTGGGGTTAGGGTTAGGGAGGGGTTGGGGTTAGGGTTAGGGTTAGGGAGGGGTTGGGGTTAGGGTTAGGGGTTAGGGTTGGGGAGGGGTTGGGGTTAGGGTCAGGGAGGGGTTAGGGTTAGGGTTAGGGAGGGGTTGGGGTTAGGGTTAGGGTTAGGGTTAGGGAGGGGTTGGGGTTAGGGTTAGGGCTATGGATTGGTAAGGAAACTCAGATATAGACAAGCCCGGAGCCCACGTTGTGCACTGGCCTACTCCAAGTCACTAAGCACTCACATCTCCTCCGCCGCCGGTGACAAGTGGCAGGAAAATTGCCCTTAAACGTGTGTTTTTTTGTTTTACGGATGAGAACTGGACATTTGCCCACTCTCTCTTTCTCTTGCTAGCGAGAAGTGGACATTTGCCCACTCTCTCTTTCCCTTGTTAGCAACCCTTTCCCTTTTTGACCTTTTAAATGGAGGGTGTTTCCCCTTTTTTCATTTTAGCCAGTGACTTCTGATTTCATTCATTAATGCAGGACATTCGATTTCATTCATTAATGCAGGACATTTGCCTTTTCACAGATCCCCATGACGTCATTTTTAACGGTAAGTCTGTTGCAACGTTTCGGTTAATATAAACCTTCATCAGGCATAGACTTACCATTTTCTCTTCCTTTTTCCATTTTCCAAACTGGCTGCACATTTTTCCATGTTGGCTTTAATCCTTTTTCACGAGATGTTCTGTTCACCAGGTGATTGGGTCTTTGCTATTTAGCGCTTAGCCCATTAGCTTCCTTTCTCAGTTTTTTCTTCTTCTCTTTCCTTCCATTCTCTTTTCCTTTTTCCATTTTCCAAACTGGCTTTGCATTTTTCCATGTTGGCTTTAATCCTTTTTTCACGAGATGCTCTGTTTTCCAGGTGATTGGGTCTTTGCTAATTAGCGCTTAGCCCATTAGCTTCCTTTCTCAGTTTTTTCTTCTTCTCTTTCCTTCCATTTTCTTTTCCTTTTTCCATTTTCCAAACTGGCTTTGCATTTTTCCATGTTGGCTTTAATCCTTTTTCACGAGATGCTCTGTTTTCCAGGTGATTGGGTCTTTGATATTTAGCGCTTAGCCCATTAGCTTCCTTTCTCAGTTTTTTCTTCTTCTCTTTCCCTCCTTTGTCCAGGCAGTGGATAAAGACAGAATTTGTCAAATGGCACCCCCAAATGGCACTGGTTAAAATTGCACCCCCCAAAAAAAGTGTTAATTAAACATTCAGTTTTGTTTAGATTATTTTTCAAAAAATGGCCACTCATGTCCTGAAATTTGGACTATTGGCACCCCCACTGCTCGAAAACATTGGCACCCCCATACTCAGTGCTGTTCCAAACGCTCTCATCAGGTAAGTTATTCAGTTTCATGCGTCATTGTTTGTTTGTATCTTGTTTTTGTTGGTCCATAATCAGGCTTAGCCTCTCCATTTTCTTTTCCTTTTTCCATTTTCTTTTCCTTTTTCCAAGCTGGCTTTACTTATCCCCATTCTGGCTTTAAACATCCTCCCAGCTGCTCTGTTTTCCAAGTGAGTGGGCCTCTGCTATTTAGCACTTAGCCCACCAGCTTCCCATCTAAGTACTTTCGTTATTCTCTTTCCCCCCACTTCTCAGGCGGCAATATCTTTTCCTTTTTCCCAAACTGGCCTTACCTTTCCCGAAAGCTGGCTTTAAATCTTCCTTCAAGCTACTCTGTTTGCCAAGTAATTGGGCCTCTGCTATTTAGTGCTTAGCCATCCGGCCTTCTTGCACAGTTTTACACTCTGCTATTTAGTGCTTAGCCATCCGGCCTTCTTGCACAGTTTTACAAATTTTTTATAAACTGGCACCCCCAAATGGCACTGGTTTAACTGGCACCCCCAAAAAACACAGTGCTCATCGAACATTCCATTGTCTATAAGTATTTCTGCTATTTAGTGCTTAGCCATCCGGCCTTCTAGCACGGTTTTACATTATGCTATTTAGTGCTTAGCCATCCGGCCTTCCTGCACAGTTTTACAAATTTTTTATAAACTGGCACCCCCAAATGGCACTGGTTTAACTGGCACCCCCAAAAAACACAGTGCTCATCGAACATTCCATTGTCTATAAGTATTTCTGCTATTTAGTGCTTAGCCATCCGGCCTTCTAGCACGGTTTTACATTATGCTATTTAGTGCTTAGCCATCCGGCCTTCTTGCACAGTTTTACACATTTCTTATATAAGCTGGCACCCCCAAATGGCACTGGTTTAACTGGCACCCCCAAAAAACACAGTGCTCATCGAACATTCCATTCTCTATAAGTGTTTTTCAAAATTGGCCACTCAGGTCATGAAATTAGAATTATTGGCACTCTCTTATCAGGTAAGTTAGCCAGTTCAGGAAATATGCAGAAGGCCATGCAAGTGCAGCAACTCGGGGTGGCACGGGCTGGGTTAGGTTAGGGGAAATAGACGCAGCTCCAGGAACATGTCAAAATCCGAGTGGGGATTAGGGTTGGGTTTAGGGTTAGGGTTAGGGGTTAGGGTTAGGGTTAGGGAGGGGTTGGGGTTAGGGTGGGGTTGGGGTTAGGGTTAGGGTGGGGTTGGGGTTAGGGTTAGGGAGGGGTTGGGGTTAGGGTTAGGGTTAGGGAGGGGTTGGGGTTAGGGTTAGGGGTTAGGGTTGGGGAGGGGTTGGGGTTAGGGTCAGGGAGGGGTTAGGGTTAGGGTTAGGGAGGGGTTGGGGTTAGGGTTAGGGTTAGGGTTAGGGAGGGGTTGGGGTTAGGGTTAGGGCTATGGATTGGTAAGGAAACTCAGATATAGACAAGCCCGGAGCCCACGTTGTGCACTGGCCTACTCCAAGTCACTAAGCACTCACATCTCCTCCGCCGCCGGTGACAAGTGGCAGGAAAATTGCCCTTAAACGTGTGTTTTTTTGTTTTACGGATGAGAACTGGACATTTGCCCACTCTCTCTTTCTCTTGCTAGCGAGAAGTGGACATTTGCCCACTCTC
Source organism: Silurus aristotelis (assembly GCF_946808225.1). Taxonomy (NCBI): domain Eukaryota; kingdom Metazoa; phylum Chordata; class Actinopteri; order Siluriformes; family Siluridae; genus Silurus; species Silurus aristotelis. Next base: position 3,515 of record NW_028149126.1, read on the forward strand.
TCTTTCCCTTGTTAGCAACCCTTTCCCTTTTTGACCTTTTAAATGGAGGGTGTTTCCCCTTTTTTCATTTTAGCCAGTGACTTCTGATTTCATTCATTAATGCAGGACATTCGATTTCATTCATTAATGCAGGACATTTGCCTTTTCACAGATCCCCATGACGTCATTTTTAACGGTAAGTCTGTTGCAACGTTTCGGTTAATATAAACCTTCATCAGGCATAGACTTACCATTTTCTCTTCCTTTTTCCATTTTCCAAACTGGCTGCACATTTTTCCATGTTGGCTTTAATCCTTTTTCACGAGATGTTCTGTTCACCAGGTGATTGGGTCTTTGCTATTTAGCGCTTAGCCCATTAGCTTCCTTTCTCAGTTTTTTCTTCTTCTCTTTCCTTCCATTCTCTTTTCCTTTTTCCATTTTCCAAACTGGCTTTGCATTTTTCCATGTTGGCTTTAATCCTTTTTTCACGAGATGCTCTGTTTTCCAGGTGATTGGGTCTTTGCTAATTAGCGCTTAGCCCATTAGCTTCCTTTCTCAGTTTTTTCTTCTTCTCTTTCCTTCCATTTTCTTTTCCTTTTTCCATTTTCCAAACTGGCTTTGCATTTTTCCATGTTGGCTTTAATCCTTTTTCACGAGATGCTCTGTTTTCCAGGTGATTGGGTCTTTGATATTTAGCGCTTAGCCCATTAGCTTCCTTTCTCAGTTTTTTCTTCTTCTCTTTCCCTCCTTTGTCCAGGCAGTGGATAAAGACAGAATTTGTCAAATGGCACCCCCAAATGGCACTGGTTAAAATTGCACCCCCCAAAAAAAGTGTTAATTAAACATTCAGTTTTGTTTAGATTATTTTTCAAAAAATGGCCACTCATGTCCTGAAATTTGGACTATTGGCACCCCCACTGCTCGAAAACATTGGCACCCCCATACTCAGTGCTGTTCCAAACGCTCTCATCAGGTAAGTTATTCAGTTTCATGCGTCATTGTTTGTTTGTATCTTGTTTTTGTTGGTCCATAATCAGGCTTAGCCTCTCCATTTTCTTTTCCTTTTTCCATTTTCTTTTCCTTTTTCCAAGCTGGCTTTACTTATCCCCATTCTGGCTTTAAACATCCTCCCAGCTGCTCTGTTTTCCAAGTGAGTGGGCCTCTGCTATTTAGCACTTAGCCCACCAGCTTCCCATCTAAGTACTTTCGTTATTCTCTTTCCCCCCACTTCTCAGGCGGCAATATCTTTTCCTTTTTCCCAAACTGGCCTTACCTTTCCCGAAAGCTGGCTTTAAATCTTCCTTCAAGCTACTCTGTTTGCCAAGTAATTGGGCCTCTGCTATTTAGTGCTTAGCCATCCGGCCTTCTTGCACAGTTTTACACTCTGCTATTTAGTGCTTAGCCATCCGGCCTTCTTGCACAGTTTTACAAATTTTTTATAAACTGGCACCCCCAAATGGCACTGGTTTAACTGGCACCCCCAAAAAACACAGTGCTCATCGAACATTCCATTGTCTATAAGTATTTCTGCTATTTAGTGCTTAGCCATCCGGCCTTCTAGCACGGTTTTACATTATGCTATTTAGTGCTTAGCCATCCGGCCTTCCTGCACAGTTTTACAAATTTTTTATAAACTGGCACCCCCAAATGGCACTGGTTTAACTGGCACCCCCAAAAAACACAGTGCTCATCGAACATTCCATTGTCTATAAGTATTTCTGCTATTTAGTGCTTAGCCATCCGGCCTTCTAGCACGGTTTTACATTATGCTATTTAGTGCTTAGCCATCCGGCCTTCTTGCACAGTTTTACACATTTCTTATATAAGCTGGCACCCCCAAATGGCACTGGTTTAACTGGCACCCCCAAAAAACACAGTGCTCATCGAACATTCCATTCTCTATAAGTGTTTTTCAAAATTGGCCACTCAGGTCATGAAATTAGAATTATTGGCACTCTCTTATCAGGTAAGTTAGCCAGTTCAGGAAATATGCAGAAGGCCATGCAAGTGCAGCAACTCGGGGTGGCACGGGCTGGGTTAGGTTAGGGGAAATAGACGCAGCTCCAGGAACATGTCAAAATCCGAGTGGGGATTAGGGTTGGGTTTAGGGTTAGGGTTAGGGGTTAGGGTTAGGGTTAGGGAGGGGTTGGGGTTAGGGTGGGGTTGGGGTTAGGGTTAGGGTGGGGTTGGGGTTAGGGTTAGGGAGGGGTTGGGGTTAGGGTTAGGGTTAGGGAGGGGTTGGGGTTAGGGTTAGGGGTTAGGGTTGGGGAGGGGTTGGGGTTAGGGTCAGGGAGGGGTTAGGGTTAGGGTTAGGGAGGGGTTGGGGTTAGGGTTAGGGTTAGGGTTAGGGAGGGGTTGGGGTTAGGGTTAGGGCTATGGATTGGTAAGGAAACTCAGATATAGACAAGCCCGGAGCCCACGTTGTGCACTGGCCTACTCCAAGTCACTAAGCACTCACATCTCCTCCGCCGCCGGTGACAAGTGGCAGGAAAATTGCCCTTAAACGTGTGTTTTTTTGTTTTACGGATGAGAACTGGACATTTGCCCACTCTCTCTTTCTCTTGCTAGCGAGAAGTGGACATTTGCCCACTCTCTCTTTCCCTTGTTAGCAACCCTTTCCCTTTTTGACCTTTTAAATGGAGGGTGTTTCCCCTTTTTTCATTTTAGCCAGTGACTTCTGATTTCATTCATTAATGCAGGACATTCGATTTCATTCATTAATGCAGGACATTTGCCTTTTCACAGATCCCCATGACGTCATTTTTAACGGTAAGTCTGTTGCAACGTTTCGGTTAATATAAACCTTCATCAGGCATAGACTTACCATTTTCTCTTCCTTTTTCCATTTTCCAAACTGGCTGCACATTTTTCCATGTTGGCTTTAATCCTTTTTCACGAGATGTTCTGTTCACCAGGTGATTGGGTCTTTGCTATTTAGCGCTTAGCCCATTAGCTTCCTTTCTCAGTTTTTTCTTCTTCTCTTTCCTTCCATTCTCTTTTCCTTTTTCCATTTTCCAAACTGGCTTTGCATTTTTCCATGTTGGCTTTAATCCTTTTTTCACGAGATGCTCTGTTTTCCAGGTGATTGGGTCTTTGCTAATTAGCGCTTAGCCCATTAGCTTCCTTTCTCAGTTTTTTCTTCTTCTCTTTCCTTCCATTTTCTTTTCCTTTTTCCATTTTCCAAACTGGCTTTGCATTTTTCCATGTTGGCTTTAATCCTTTTTCACGAGATGCTCTGTTTTCCAGGTGATTGGGTCTTTGATATTTAGCGCTTAGCCCATTAGCTTCCTTTCTCAGTTTTTTCTTCTTCTCTTTCCCTCCTTTGTCCAGGCAGTGGATAAAGACAGAATTTGTCAAATGGCACCCCCAAATGGCACTGGTTAAAATTGCACCCCCCAAAAAAAGTGTTAATTAAACATTCAGTTTTGTTTAGATTATTTTTCAAAAAATGGCCACTCATGTCCTGAAATTTGGACTATTGGCACCCCCACTGCTCGAAAACATTGGCACCCCCATACTCAGTGCTGTTCCAAACGCTCTCATCAGGTAAGTTATTCAGTTTCATGCGTCATTGTTTGTTTGTATCTTGTTTTTGTTGGTCCATAATCAGGCTTAGCCTCTCCATTTTCTTTTCCTTTTTCCATTTTCTTTTCCTTTTTCCAAGCTGGCTTTACTTATCCCCATTCTGGCTTTAAACATCCTCCCAGCTGCTCTGTTTTCCAAGTGAGTGGGCCTCTGCTATTTAGCACTTAGCCCACCAGCTTCCCATCTAAGTACTTTCGTTATTCTCTTTCCCCCCACTTCTCAGGCGGCAATATCTTTTCCTTTTTCCCAAACTGGCCTTACCTTTCCCGAAAGCTGGCTTTAAATCTTCCTTCAAGCTACTCTGTTTGCCAAGTAATTGGGCCTCTGCTATTTAGTGCTTAGCCATCCGGCCTTCTTGCACAGTTTTACACTCTGCTATTTAGTGCTTAGCCATCCGGCCTTCTTGCACAGTTTTACAAATTTTTTATAAACTGGCACCCCCAAATGGCACTGGTTTAACTGGCACCCCCAAAAAACACAGTGCTCATCGAACATTCCATTGTCTATAAGTATTTCTGCTATTTAGTGCTTAGCCATCCGGCCTTCTAGCACGGTTTTACATTATGCTATTTAGTGCTTAGCCATCCGGCCTTCCTGCACAGTTTTACAAATTTTTTATAAACTGGCACCCCCAAATGGCACTGGTTTAACTGGCACCCCCAAAAAACACAGTGCTCATCGAACATTCCATTGTCTATAAGTATTTCTGCTATTTAGTGCTTAGCCATCCGGCCTTCTAGCACGGTTTTACATTATGCTATTTAGTGCTTAGCCATCCGGCCTTCTTGCACAGTTTTACACATTTCTTATATAAGCTGGCACCCCCAAATGGCACTGGTTTAACTGGCACCCCCAAAAAACACAGTGCTCATCGAACATTCCATTCTCTATAAGTGTTTTTCAAAATTGGCCACTCAGGTCATGAAATTAGAATTATTGGCACTCTCTTATCAGGTAAGTTAGCCAGTTCAGGAAATATGCAGAAGGCCATGCAAGTGCAGCAACTCGGGGTGGCACGGGCTGGGTTAGGTTAGGGGAAATAGACGCAGCTCCAGGAACATGTCAAAATCCGAGTGGGGATTAGGGTTGGGTTTAGGGTTAGGGTTAGGGGTTAGGGTTAGGGTTAGGGAGGGGTTGGGGTTAGGGTGGGGTTGGGGTTAGGGTTAGGGTGGGGTTGGGGTTAGGGTTAGGGAGGGGTTGGGGTTAGGGTTAGGGTTAGGGAGGGGTTGGGGTTAGGGTTAGGGGTTAGGGTTGGGGAGGGGTTGGGGTTAGGGTCAGGGAGGGGTTAGGGTTAGGGTTAGGGAGGGGTTGGGGTTAGGGTTAGGGTTAGGGTTAGGGAGGGGTTGGGGTTAGGGTTAGGGCTATGGATTGGTAAGGAAACTCAGATATAGACAAGCCCGGAGCCCACGTTGTGCACTGGCCTACTCCAAGTCACTAAGCACTCACATCTCCTCCGCCGCCGGTGACAAGTGGCAGGAAAATTGCCCTTAAACGTGTGTTTTTTTGTTTTACGGATGAGAACTGGACATTTGCCCACTCTCTCTTTCTCTTGCTAGCGAGAAGTGGACATTTGCCCACTCTCTCTTTCCCTTGTTAGCAACCCTTTCCCTTTTTGACCTTTTAAATGGAGGGTGTTTCCCCTTTTTTCATTTTAGCCAGTGACTTCTGATTTCATTCATTAATGCAGGACATTCGATTTCATTCATTAATGCAGGACATTTGCCTTTTCACAGATCCCCATGACGTCATTTTTAACGGTAAGTCTGTTGCAACGTTTCGGTTAATATAAACCTTCATCAGGCATAGACTTACCATTTTCTCTTCCTTTTTCCATTTTCCAAACTGGCTGCACATTTTTCCATGTTGGCTTTAATCCTTTTTCACGAGATGTTCTGTTCACCAGGTGATTGGGTCTTTGCTATTTAGCGCTTAGCCCATTAGCTTCCTTTCTCAGTTTTTTCTTCTTCTCTTTCCTTCCATTCTCTTTTCCTTTTTCCATTTTCCAAACTGGCTTTGCATTTTTCCATGTTGGCTTTAATCCTTTTTTCACGAGATGCTCTGTTTTCCAGGTGATTGGGTCTTTGCTAATTAGCGCTTAGCCCATTAGCTTCCTTTCTCAGTTTTTTCTTCTTCTCTTTCCTTCCATTTTCTTTTCCTTTTTCCATTTTCCAAACTGGCTTTGCATTTTTCCATGTTGGCTTTAATCCTTTTTCACGAGATGCTCTGTTTTCCAGGTGATTGGGTCTTTGATATTTAGCGCTTAGCCCATTAGCTTCCTTTCTCAGTTTTTTCTTCTTCTCTTTCCCTCCTTTGTCCAGGCAGTGGATAAAGACAGAATTTGTCAAATGGCACCCCCAAATGGCACTGGTTAAAATTGCACCCCCCAAAAAAAGTGTTAATTAAACATTCAGTTTTGTTTAGATTATTTTTCAAAAAATGGCCACTCATGTCCTGAAATTTGGACTATTGGCACCCCCACTGCTCGAAAACATTGGCACCCCCATACTCAGTGCTGTTCCAAACGCTCTCATCAGGTAAGTTATTCAGTTTCATGCGTCATTGTTTGTTTGTATCTTGTTTTTGTTGGTCCATAATCAGGCTTAGCCTCTCCATTTTCTTTTCCTTTTTCCATTTTCTTTTCCTTTTTCCAAGCTGGCTTTACTTATCCCCATTCTGGGTTAGGGTTAGGGTTAGGGTTAGGGTTAGGGTTAGGGGAAATAGACGCAGCTCCAGGAACCATGTCAAAATCCGGGTTAGGGTTAGGGTTAGGGTTAGGGTTAGGGTAGGGTTAGGTTAGGGTTAGGGTTAGGGTTAGGGTTAGGGTTTAGGGTTAGGGTTAGGGTTAGGGTTAGGGTTAGGGTTAGGTGGGTTAGGGTTAGGGTTAGGGTTAGGGTTAGGGGGTTAGGGTTAGGGTTAGGGTTAGGGTTAGGGGGTTAGGGTTAGGGTTAGGGGGTTAGGGTTAGGGTTAGGGTTAGGGTTGGGGTTGGGGTTAGGGTTAGGGTTAGGGTTAGGGTTGGGGTTGGGGTTAGGGTTAGGGTTAGGGTTAGGGTTAGGGTTTAGGTTTAGGGTTAGGGTTAGGGTTAGGTTAGGGGAAATAGACGCAGCTCCAGGAACCATGTCAAAATCCGAGTGGGGATTAGGGTTGGGTTTAGGGTTAGGGGTTAGGGTTAGGGTTAGGGAGGGGTTGGGGTTAGGGTGGGGTTGGGGTTAGGGTTAGGGTGGGGTTGGGGTTAGGGTTAGGGAGGGGTTGGGGTTAGGGTTAGGGAGGGGTTGGGGTTAGGGTTAGGGGTTAGGGTTGGGGAGGGGTTGGGGTTAGGGTCAGGGAGGGGTTAGGGTTAGGGTTAGGGAGGGGTTGGGGTTAGGGTTAGGGTTAGGGTTAGGGAGGGGTTGGGGTTAGGGTTAGGGCTATGGATTGGTAAGAAAACTCAGATATAGACAAGCCCGGAGCCCACGTTGTGCACTGGCCTACTCCAAGTCACTAAGCACTCACATCTCCTCCGCCGCCGGTGACAAGTGGCAGGAAAATTGCCCTTAAACGTGTGTTTTTTTGTTTTACGGATGAGAACTGGACATTTGCCCACTCTCTCTTTCTCTTGCTAGCGAGAAGTGGACATTTGCCCACTCTCTCTTTCCCTTGTTAGCAACCCTTTCCCTTTTTGACCTTTTAAATGGAGGGTGTTTCCCCTTTTTTCATTTTAGCCAGTGACTTCTGATTTCACTCATTAATGCAGGACATTCGATTTCATTCATTAATGCAGGACATTTGCCTTTTCACAGATCCCCATGACGTCATTTTTAACGGTAAGTCTGTTGCAACGTTTCGGTTAATATAAACCTTCATCAGGCATAGACTTACCATTTTCTCTTCCTTTTTCCATTTTCCAAACTGGCTGCACATTTTTCCATGTTGGCTTTAATCCTTTTTCACGAGATGTTCTGTTCACCAGGTGATTGGGTCTTTGCTATTTAGCGCTTAGCCCATTAGCTTCCTTTCTCAGTTTTTTCTTCTTCTCTTTCCTTCCATTCTCTTTTCCTTTTTCCATTTTCCAAACTGGCTTTGCATTTTTCCATGTTGGCTTTAATCCTTTTTCACGAGATGCTCTGTTTTCCAGGTGATTGGGTCTTTGCTAATTAGCGCTTAGCCCATTAGCTTCCTTTCTCAGTTTTTTCTTCTTCTCTTTCCTTCCATTTTCTTTTCCTTTTTCCATTTTCCAAACTGGCTTTGCATTTTTCCATGTTGGCTTTAATCCTTTTTCACGAGATGCTCTGTTTTCCAGGTGATTGGGTCTTTGATATTTAGCGCTTAGCCCATTAGCTTCCTTTCTCAGTTTTTTCTTCTTCTCTTTCCCTCCTTTGTCCAGGCAGTGGATAAAGACAGAATTTGTCAAATGGCACCCCCAAATGGCACTGGTTAAAATTGCACCCCCCAAAAAAAGTGTTAATTAAACATTCAGTTTTGTTTAGATTATTTTTCAAAAAATGGCCACTCATGTCCTGAAATTTGGACTATTGGCACCCCCACTGCTCGAAAACATTGGCACCCCCATACTCAGTGCTGTTCCAAACGCTCTCATCAGGTAAGTTATTCAGTTTCATGCGTCATTGTTTGTTTGTATCTTGTTTTTGTTGGTCCATAATCAGGCTTAGCCTCTCCATTTTCTTTTCCTTTTTCCATTTTCTTTTCCTTTTTCCAAGCTGGCTTTACTTATCCCCATTCTGGCTTTAAACATCCTCCCAGCTGCTCTGTTTTCCAAGTGAGTGGGCCTCTGCTATTTAGCACTTAGCCCACCAGCTTCCCATCTAAGTACTTTCGTTATTCTCTTTCCCCCCACTTCTCAGGCGGCAATATCTTTTCCTTTTTCCCAAACTGGCCCTACCTTTCCCGAAAGCTGGCTTTAAATCTTCCTTCAAGCTACTCTGTTTGCCAAGTAATTGGGCCTCTGCTATTTAGTGCTTAGCCATCCGGCCTTCTTGCACAGTTTTACACTCTGCTATTTAGTGCTTAGCCATCCGGCCTTCTTGCACAGTTTTACAAATTTTTTATAAACTGGCACCCCCAAATGGCACTGGTTTAACTGGCACCCCCAAAAAACACAGTGCTCATCGAACATTCCATTGTCTATAAGTATTTCTGCTATTTAGTGCTTAGCCATCCGGCCTTCTAGCACAGTTTTACATTATGCTATTTAGTGCTTAGCCATCCGGCCTTCCTGCACAGTTTTACAAATTTTTTATAAACTGGCACCCCCAAATGGCACTGGTTTAACTGGCACCCCCAAAAAACACAGTGCTCATCGAACATTCCATTGTCTATAAGTATTTCTGCTATTTAGTGCTTAGCCATCCGGCCTTCTAGCACAGTTTTACATTATGCTATTTAGTGCTTAGCCATCCGGCCTTCCTGCACAGTTTTACAAATTTTTTATAAACTGGCACCCCCAAATGGCACTGGTTTAACTGGCACCCCCAAAAAACACAGTGCTCATCGAACATTCCATTGTCTATAAGTATTTCTGCTATTTAGTGCTTAGCCATCCGGCCTTCTTGCACAGTTTTACAAATTTTTTATAAACTGGCACCCCCAAATGGCACTGGTTTAACTGGCACCCCCAAAAAACACAGTGCTCATCGAACATTCCATTGTCTATAAGTATTTCTGCTATTTAGTGCTTAGCCATCCGGCCTTCTAGCACAGTTTTACATTATGCTATTTAGTGCTTAGCCATCCGGCCTTCCTGCACAGTTTTACAAATTTTTTATAAACTGGCACCCCCAAATGGCACTGGTTTAACTGGCACCCCCAAAAAACACAGTGCTCATCGAACATTCCATTGTCTATAAGTATTTCTGCTATTTAGTGCTTAGCCATCCGGCCTTCTAGCACGGTTTTACATTATGCTATTTAGTGCTTAGCCATCCGGCCTTCTTGCACAGTTTTACACATTTCTTATATAAGCTGGCACCCCCAAATGGCACTGGTTTAACTGGCACCCCCAAAAAACACAGTGCTCATCGAACATTCCATTCTCTATAAGTGTTTTTCAAAATTGGCCACTCAGGTCATGAAATTAGAATTATTGGCACTCTCTTATCAGGTAAGTTAGCCAGTTCAGGAAATATGCAGAAGGCCATGCAAGTGCAGCAACTCGGGGTGGCACGGGCTGGGTTAGGTTAGGGGAAATAGACGCAGCTCCAGGAACCATGTCAAAATCCGAGTGGGGATTAGGGTTGGGTTTAGGGTTAGGGGTTAGGGTTAGGGTTAGGGAGGGGTTGGGGTTAGGGTGGGGTTGGGGTTAGGGTTAGGGTGGGGTTGGGGTTAGGGTTAGGGAGGGGTTGGGGTTAGGGTTAGGGAGGGGTTGGGGTTAGGGTTAGGGGTTAGGGTTGGGGAGGGGTTGGGGTTAGGGTCAGGGAGGGGTTAGGGTTAGGGTTAGGGAGGGGTTGGGGTTAGGGTTAGGGTTAGGGTTAGGGAGGGGTTGGGGTTAGGGTTAGGGCTATGGATTGGTAAGAAAACTCAGATATAGACAAGCCCGGAGCCCACGTTGTGCACTGGCCTACTCCAAGTCACTAAGCACTCACATCTCCTCCGCCGCCGGTGACAAGTGGCAGGAAAATTGCCCTTAAACGTGTGTTTTTTTGTTTTACGGATGAGAACTGGACATTTGCCCACTCTCTCTTTCTCTTGCTAGCGAGAAGTGGACATTTGCCCACTCTCTCTTTCCCTTGTTAGCAACCCTTTCCCTTTTTGACCTTTTAAATGGAGGGTGTTTCCCCTTTTTTCATTTTAGCCAGTGACTTCTGATTTCACTCATTAATGCAGGACATTCGATTTCATTCATTAATGCAGGACATTTGCCTTTTCACAGATCCCCATGACGTCATTTTTAACGGTAAGTCTGTTGCAACGTTTCGGTTAATATAAACCTTCATCAGGCATAGACTTACCATTTTCTCTTCCTTTTTCCATTTTCCAAACTGGCTGCACATTTTTCCATGTTGGCTTTAATCCTTTTTCACGAGATGTTCTGTTCACCAGGTGATTGGGTCTTTGCTATTTAGCGCTTAGCCCATTAGCTTCCTTTCTCAGTTTTTTCTTCTTCTCTTTCCTTCCATTCTCTTTTCCTTTTTCCATTTTCCAAACTGGCTTTGCATTTTTCCATGTTGGCTTTAATCCTTTTTCACGAGATGCTCTGTTTTCCAGGTGATTGGGTCTTTGCTAATTAGCGCTTAGCCCATTAGCTTCCTTTCTCAGTTTTTTCTTCTTCTCTTTCCTTCCATTTTCTTTTCCTTTTTCCATTTTCCAAACTGGCTTTGCATTTTTCCATGTTGGCTTTAATCCTTTTTCACGAGATGCTCTGTTTTCCAGGTGATTGGGTCTTTGATATTTAGCGCTTAGCCCATTAGCTTCCTTTCTCAGTTTTTTCTTCTTCTCTTTCCCTCCTTTGTCCAGGCAGTGGATAAAGACAGAATTTGTCAAATGGCACCCCCAAATGGCACTGGTTAAAATTGCACCCCCCAAAAAAAGTGTTAATTAAACATTCAGTTTTGTTTAGATTATTTTTCAAAAAATGGCCACTCATGTCCTGAAATTTGGACTATTGGCACCCCCACTGCTCGAAAACATTGGCACCCCCATACTCAGTGCTGTTCCAAACGCTCTCATCAGGTAAGTTATTCAGTTTCATGCGTCATTGTTTGTTTGTATCTTGTTTTTGTTGGTCCATAATCAGGCTTAGCCTCTCCATTTTCTTTTCCTTTTTCCATTTTCTTTTCCTTTTTCCAAGCTGGCTTTACTTATCCCCATTCTGGCTTTAAACATCCTCCCAGCTGCTCTGTTTTCCAAGTGAGTGGGCCTCTGCTATTTAGCACTTAGCCCACCAGCTTCCCATCTAAGTACTTTCGTTATTCTCTTTCCCCCCACTTCTCAGGCGGCAATATCTTTTCCTTTTTCCCAAACTGGCCCTACCTTTCCCGAAAGCTGGCTTTAAATCTTCCTTCAAGCTACTCTGTTTGCCAAGTAATTGGGCCTCTGCTATTTAGTGCTTAGCCATCCGGCCTTCTTGCACAGTTTTACACTCTGCTATTTAGTGCTTAGCCATCCGGCCTTCTTGCACAGTTTTACAAATTTTTTATAAACTGGCACCCCCAAATGGCACTGGTTTAACTGGCACCCCCAAAAAACACAGTGCTCATCGAACATTCCATTGTCTATAAGTATTTCTGCTATTTAGTGCTTAGCCATCCGGCCTTCTAGCACAGTTTTACATTATGCTATTTAGTGCTTAGCCATCCGGCCTTCCTGCACAGTTTTACAAATTTTTTATAAACTGGCACCCCCAAATGGCACTGGTTTAACTGGCACCCCCAAAAAACACAGTGCTCATCGAACATTCCATTGTCTATAAGTATTTCTGCTATTTAGTGCTTAGCCATCCGGCCTTCTAGCACAGTTTTACATTATGCTATTTAGTGCTTAGCCATCCGGCCTTCCTGCACAGTTTTACAAATTTTTTATAAACTGGCACCCCCAAATGGCACTGGTTTAACTGGCACCCCCAAAAAACACAGTGCTCATCGAACATTCCATTGTCTATAAGTATTTCTGCTATTTAGTGCTTAGCCATCCGGCCTTCTTGCACAGTTTTACAAATTTTTTATAAACTGGCACCCCCAAATGGCACTGGTTTAACTGGCACCCCCAAAAAACACAGTGCTCATCGAACATTCCATTGTCTATAAGTATTTCTGCTATTTAGTGCTTAGCCATCCGGCCTTCTAGCACAGTTTTACATTATGCTATTTAGTGCTTAGCCATCCGGCCTTCCTGCACAGTTTTACAAATTTTTTATAAACTGGCACCCCCAAATGGCACTGGTTTAACTGGCACCCCCAAAAAACACAGTGCTCATCGAACATTCCATTGTCTATAAGTATTTCTGCTATTTAGTGCTTAGCCATCCGGCCTTCTAGCACGGTTTTACATTATGCTATTTAGTGCTTAGCCATCCGGCCTTCTTGCACAGTTTTACACATTTCTTATATAAGCTGGCACCCCCAAATGGCACTGGTTTAACTGGCACCCCCAAAAAACACAGTGCTCATCGAACATTCCATTCTCTATAAGTGTTTTTCAAAATTGGCCACTCAGGTCATGAAATTAGAATTATTGGCACTCTCTTATCAGGTAAGTTAGCCAGTTCAGGAAATATGCAGAAGGCCATGCAAGTGCAGCAACTCGGGGTGGCACGGGCTGGGTTAGGTTAGGGGAAATAGACGCAGCTCCAGGAACCATGTCAAAATCCGAGTGGGGATTAGGGTTGGGTTTAGGGTTAGGGGTTAGGGTTAGGGTTAGGGAGGGGTTGGGGTTAGGGTGGGGTTGGGGTTAGGGTTAGGGTGGGGTTGGGGTTAGGGTTAGGGAGGGGTTGGGGTTAGGGTTAGGGAGGGGTTGGGGTTAGGGTTAGGGGTTAGGGTTGGGGAGGGGTTGGGGTTAGGGTCAGGGAGGGGTTAGGGTTAGGGTTAGGGAGGGGTTGGGGTTAGGGTTAGGGTTAGGGTTAGGGAGGGGTTGGGGTTAGGGTTAGGGCTATGGATTGGTAAGAAAACTCAGATATAGACAAGCCCGGAGCCCACGTTGTGCACTGGCCTACTCCAAGTCACTAAGCACTCACATCTCCTCCGCCGCCGGTGACAAGTGGCAGGAAAATTGCCCTTAAACGTGTGTTTTTTTGTTTTACGGATGAGAACTGGACATTTGCCCACTCTCTCTTTCTCTTGCTAGCGAGAAGTGGACATTTGCCCACTCTCTCTTTCCCTTGTTAGCAACCCTTTCCCTTTTTGACCTTTTAAATGGAGGGTGTTTCCCCTTTTTTCATTTTAGCCAGTGACTTCTGATTTCACTCATTAATGCAGGACATTCGATTTCATTCATTAATGCAGGACATTTGCCTTTTCACAGATCCCCATGACGTCATTTTTAACGGTAAGTCTGTTGCAACGTTTCGGTTAATATAAACCTTCATCAGGCATAGACTTACCATTTTCTCTTCCTTTTTCCATTTTCCAAACTGGCTGCACATTTTTCCATGTTGGCTTTAATCCTTTTTCACGAGATGTTCTGTTCACCAGGTGATTGGGTCTTTGCTATTTAGCGCTTAGCCCATTAGCTTCCTTTCTCAGTTTTTTCTTCTTCTCTTTCCTTCCATTCTCTTTTCCTTTTTCCATTTTCCAAACTGGCTTTGCATTTTTCCATGTTGGCTTTAATCCTTTTTCACGAGATGCTCTGTTTTCCAGGTGATTGGGTCTTTGCTAATTAGCGCTTAGCCCATTAGCTTCCTTTCTCAGTTTTTTCTTCTTCTCTTTCCTTCCATTTTCTTTTCCTTTTTCCATTTTCCAAACTGGCTTTGCATTTTTCCATGTTGGCTTTAATCCTTTTTCACGAGATGCTCTGTTTTCCAGGTGATTGGGTCTTTGATATTTAGCGCTTAGCCCATTAGCTTCCTTTCTCAGTTTTTTCTTCTTCTCTTTCCCTCCTTTGTCCAGGCAGTGGATAAAGACAGAATTTGTCAAATGGCACCCCCAAATGGCACTGGTTAAAATTGCACCCCCCAAAAAAAGTGTTAATTAAACATTCAGTTTTGTTTAGATTATTTTTCAAAAAATGGCCACTCATGTCCTGAAATTTGGACTATTGGCACCCCCACTGCTCGAAAACATTGGCACCCCCATACTCAGTGCTGTTCCAAACGCTCTCATCAGGTAAGTTATTCAGTTTCATGCGTCATTGTTTGTTTGTATCTTGTTTTTGTTGGTCCATAATCAGGCTTAGCCTCTCCATTTTCTTTTCCTTTTTCCATTTTCTTTTCCTTTTTCCAAGCTGGCTTTACTTATCCCCATTCTGGCTTTAAACATCCTCCCAGCTGCTCTGTTTTCCAAGTGAGTGGGCCTCTGCTATTTAGCACTTAGCCCACCAGCTTCCCATCTAAGTACTTTCGTTATTCTCTTTCCCCCCACTTCTCAGGCGGCAATATCTTTTCCTTTTTCCCAAACTGGCCCTACCTTTCCCGAAAGCTGGCTTTAAATCTTCCTTCAAGCTACTCTGTTTGCCAAGTAATTGGGCCTCTGCTATTTAGTGCTTAGCCATCCGGCCTTCTTGCACAGTTTTACACTCTGCTATTTAGTGCTTAGCCATCCGGCCTTCTTGCACAGTTTTACAAATTTTTTATAAACTGGCACCCCCAAATGGCACTGGTTTAACTGGCACCCCCAAAAAACACAGTGCTCATCGAACATTCCATTGTCTATAAGTATTTCTGCTATTTAGTGCTTAGCCATCCGGCCTTCTAGCACAGTTTTACATTATGCTATTTAGTGCTTAGCCATCCGGCCTTCCTGCACAGTTTTACAAATTTTTTATAAACTGGCACCCCCAAATGGCACTGGTTTAACTGGCACCCCCAAAAAACACAGTGCTCATCGAACATTCCATTGTCTATAAGTATTTCTGCTATTTAGTGCTTAGCCATCCGGCCTTCTAGCACAGTTTTACATTATGCTATTTAGTGCTTAGCCATCCGGCCTTCCTGCACAGTTTTACAAATTTTTTATAAACTGGCACCCCCAAATGGCACTGGTTTAACTGGCACCCCCAAAAAACACAGTGCTCATCGAACATTCCATTGTCTATAAGTATTTCTGCTATTTAGTGCTTAGCCATCCGGCCTTCTTGCACAGTTTTACAAATTTTTTATAAACTGGCACCCCCAAATGGCACTGGTTTAACTGGCACCCCCAAAAAACACAGTGCTCATCGAACATTCCATTGTCTATAAGTATTTCTGCTATTTAGTGCTTAGCCATCCGGCCTTCTAGCACAGTTTTACATTATGCTATTTAGTGCTTAGCCATCCGGCCTTCCTGCACAGTTTTACAAATTTTTTATAAACTGGCACCCCCAAATGGCACTGGTTTAACTGGCACCCCCAAAAAACACAGTGCTCATCGAACATTCCATTGTCTATAAGTATTTCTGCTATTTAGTGCTTAGCCATCCGGCCTTCTAGCACGGTTTTACATTATGCTATTTAGTGCTTAGCCATCCGGCCTTCTTGCACAGTTTTACACATTTCTTATATAAGCTGGCACCCCCAAATGGCACTGGTTTAACTGGCACCCCCAAAAAACACAGTGCTCATCGAACATTCCATTCTCTATAAGTGTTTTTCAAAATTGGCCACTCAGGTCATGAAATTAGAATTATTGGCACTCTCTTATCAGGTAAGTTAGCCAGTTCAGGAAATATGCAGAAGGCCATGCAAGTGCAGCAACTCGGGGTGGCACGGGCTGGGTTAGGTTAGGGGAAATAGACGCAGCTCCAGGAACCATGTCAAAATCCGAGTGGGGATTAGGGTTGGGTTTAGGGTTAGGGGTTAGGGTTAGGGTTAGGGAGGGGTTGGGGTTAGGGTGGGGTTGGGGTTAGGGTTAGGGTGGGGTTGGGGTTAGGGTTAGGGAGGGGTTGGGGTTAGGGTTAGGGAGGGGTTGGGGTTAGGGTTAGGGGTTAGGGTTGGGGAGGGGTTGGGGTTAGGGTCAGGGAGGGGTTAGGGTTAGGGTTAGGGAGGGGTTGGGGTTAGGGTTAGGGTTAGGGTTAGGGAGGGGTTGGGGTTAGGGTTAGGGCTATGGATTGGTAAGAAAACTCAGATATAGACAAGCCCGGAGCCCACGTTGTGCACTGGCCTACTCCAAGTCACTAAGCACTCACATCTCCTCCGCCGCCGGTGACAAGTGGCAGGAAAATTGCCCTTAAACGTGTGTTTTTTTGTTTTACGGATGAGAACTGGACATTTGCCCACTCTCTCTTTCTCTTGCTAGCGAGAAGTGGACATTTGCCCACTCTCTCTTTCCCTTGTTAGCAACCCTTTCCCTTTTTGACCTTTTAAATGGAGGGTGTTTCCCCTTTTTTCATTTTAGCCAGTGACTTCTGATTTCACTCATTAATGCAGGACATTCGATTTCATTCATTAATGCAGGACATTTGCCTTTTCACAGATCCCCATGACGTCATTTTTAACGGTAAGTCTGTTGCAACGTTTCGGTTAATATAAACCTTCATCAGGCATAGACTTACCATTTTCTCTTCCTTTTTCCATTTTCCAAACTGGCTGCACATTTTTCCATGTTGGCTTTAATCCTTTTTCACGAGATGTTCTGTTCACCAGGTGATTGGGTCTTTGCTATTTAGCGCTTAGCCCATTAGCTTCCTTTCTCAGTTTTTTCTTCTTCTCTTTCCTTCCATTCTCTTTTCCTTTTTCCATTTTCCAAACTGGCTTTGCATTTTTCCATGTTGGCTTTAATCCTTTTTCACGAGATGCTCTGTTTTCCAGGTGATTGGGTCTTTGCTAATTAGCGCTTAGCCCATTAGCTTCCTTTCTCAGTTTTTTCTTCTTCTCTTTCCTTCCATTTTCTTTTCCTTTTTCCATTTTCCAAACTGGCTTTGCATTTTTCCATGTTGGCTTTAATCCTTTTTCACGAGATGCTCTGTTTTCCAGGTGATTGGGTCTTTGATATTTAGCGCTTAGCCCATTAGCTTCCTTTCTCAGTTTTTTCTTCTTCTCTTTCCCTCCTTTGTCCAGGCAGTGGATAAAGACAGAATTTGTCAAATGGCACCCCCAAATGGCACTGGTTAAAATTGCACCCCCCAAAAAAAGTGTTAATTAAACATTCAGTTTTGTTTAGATTATTTTTCAAAAAATGGCCACTCATGTCCTGAAATTTGGACTATTGGCACCCCCACTGCTCGAAAACATTGGCACCCCCATACTCAGTGCTGTTCCAAACGCTCTCATCAGGTAAGTTATTCAGTTTCATGCGTCATTGTTTGTTTGTATCTTGTTTTTGTTGGTCCATAATCAGGCTTAGCCTCTCCATTTTCTTTTCCTTTTTCCATTTTCTTTTCCTTTTTCCAAGCTGGCTTTACTTATCCCCATTCTGGCTTTAAACATCCTCCCAGCTGCTCTGTTTTCCAAGTGAGTGGGCCTCTGCTATTTAGCACTTAGCCCACCAGCTTCCCATCTAAGTACTTTCGTTATTCTCTTTCCCCCCACTTCTCAGGCGGCAATATCTTTTCCTTTTTCCCAAACTGGCCCTACCTTTCCCGAAAGCTGGCTTTAAATCTTCCTTCAAGCTACTCTGTTTGCCAAGTAATTGGGCCTCTGCTATTTAGTGCTTAGCCATCCGGCCTTCTTGCACAGTTTTACACTCTGCTATTTAGTGCTTAGCCATCCGGCCTTCTTGCACAGTTTTACAAATTTTTTATAAACTGGCACCCCCAAATGGCACTGGTTTAACTGGCACCCCCAAAAAACACAGTGCTCATCGAACATTCCATTGTCTATAAGTATTTCTGCTATTTAGTGCTTAGCCATCCGGCCTTCTAGCACAGTTTTACATTATGCTATTTAGTGCTTAGCCATCCGGCCTTCCTGCACAGTTTTACAAATTTTTTATAAACTGGCACCCCCAAATGGCACTGGTTTAACTGGCACCCCCAAAAAACACAGTGCTCATCGAACATTCCATTGTCTATAAGTATTTCTGCTATTTAGTGCTTAGCCATCCGGCCTTCTAGCACAGTTTTACATTATGCTATTTAGTGCTTAGCCATCCGGCCTTCCTGCACAGTTTTACAAATTTTTTATAAACTGGCACCCCCAAATGGCACTGGTTTAACTGGCACCCCCAAAAAACACAGTGCTCATCGAACATTCCATTGTCTATAAGTATTTCTGCTATTTAGTGCTTAGCCATCCGGCCTTCTTGCACAGTTTTACAAATTTTTTATAAACTGGCACCCCCAAATGGCACTGGTTTAACTGGCACCCCCAAAAAACACAGTGCTCATCGAACATTCCATTGTCTATAAGTATTTCTGCTATTTAGTGCTTAGCCATCCGGCCTTCTAGCACAGTTTTACATTATGCTATTTAGTGCTTAGCCATCCGGCCTTCCTGCACAGTTTTACAAATTTTTTATAAACTGGCACCCCCAAATGGCACTGGTTTAACTGGCACCCCCAAAAAACACAGTGCTCATCGAACATTCCATTGTCTATAAGTATTTCTGCTATTTAGTGCTTAGCCATCCGGCCTTCTAGCACGGTTTTACATTATGCTATTTAGTGCTTAGCCATCCGGCCTTCTTGCACAGTTTTACACATTTCTTATATAAGCTGGCACCCCCAAATGGCACTGGTTTAACTGGCACCCCCAAAAAACACAGTGCTCATCGAACATTCCATTCTCTATAAGTGTTTTTCAAAATTGGCCACTCAGGTCATGAAATTAGAATTATTGGCACTCTCTTATCAGGTAAGTTAGCCAGTTCAGGAAATATGCAGAAGGCCATGCAAGTGCAGCAACTCGGGGTGGCACGGGCTGGGTTAGGTTAGGGGAAATAGACGCAGCTCCAGGAACCATGTCAAAATCCGAGTGGGGATTAGGGTTGGGTTTAGGGTTAGGGGTTAGGGTTAGGGTTAGGGAGGGGTTGGGGTTAGGGTGGGGTTGGGGTTAGGGTTAGGGTGGGGTTGGGGTTAGGGTTAGGGAGGGGTTGGGGTTAGGGTTAGGGAGGGGTTGGGGTTAGGGTTAGGGGTTAGGGTTGGGGAGGGGTTGGGGTTAGGGTCAGGGAGGGGTTAGGGTTAGGGTTAGGGAGGGGTTGGGGTTAGGGTTAGGGTTAGGGTTAGGGAGGGGTTGGGGTTAGGGTTAGGGCTATGGATTGGTAAGAAAACTCAGATATAGACAAGCCCGGAGCCCACGTTGTGCACTGGCCTACTCCAAGTCACTAAGCACTCACATCTCCTCCGCCGCCGGTGACAAGTGGCAGGAAAATTGCCCTTAAACGTGTGTTTTTTTGTTTTACGGATGAGAACTGGACATTTGCCCACTCTCTCTTTCTCTTGCTAGCGAGAAGTGGACATTTGCCCACTCTCTCTTTCCCTTGTTAGCAACCCTTTCCCTTTTTGACCTTTTAAATGGAGGGTGTTTCCCCTTTTTTCATTTTAGCCAGTGACTTCTGATTTCACTCATTAATGCAGGACATTCGATTTCATTCATTAATGCAGGACATTTGCCTTTTCACAGATCCCCATGACGTCATTTTTAACGGTAAGTCTGTTGCAACGTTTCGGTTAATATAAACCTTCATCAGGCATAGACTTACCATTTTCTCTTCCTTTTTCCATTTTCCAAACTGGCTGCACATTTTTCCATGTTGGCTTTAATCCTTTTTCACGAGATGTTCTGTTCACCAGGTGATTGGGTCTTTGCTATTTAGCGCTTAGCCCATTAGCTTCCTTTCTCAGTTTTTTCTTCTTCTCTTTCCTTCCATTCTCTTTTCCTTTTTCCATTTTCCAAACTGGCTTTGCATTTTTCCATGTTGGCTTTAATCCTTTTTCACGAGATGCTCTGTTTTCCAGGTGATTGGGTCTTTGCTAATTAGCGCTTAGCCCATTAGCTTCCTTTCTCAGTTTTTTCTTCTTCTCTTTCCTTCCATTTTCTTTTCCTTTTTCCATTTTCCAAACTGGCTTTGCATTTTTCCATGTTGGCTTTAATCCTTTTTCACGAGATGCTCTGTTTTCCAGGTGATTGGGTCTTTGATATTTAGCGCTTAGCCCATTAGCTTCCTTTCTCAGTTTTTTCTTCTTCTCTTTCCCTCCTTTGTCCAGGCAGTGGATAAAGACAGAATTTGTCAAATGGCACCCCCAAATGGCACTGGTTAAAATTGCACCCCCCAAAAAAAGTGTTAATTAAACATTCAGTTTTGTTTAGATTATTTTTCAAAAAATGGCCACTCATGTCCTGAAATTTGGACTATTGGCACCCCCACTGCTCGAAAACATTGGCACCCCCATACTCAGTGCTGTTCCAAACGCTCTCATCAGGTAAGTTATTCAGTTTCATGCGTCATTGTTTGTTTGTATCTTGTTTTTGTTGGTCCATAATCAGGCTTAGCCTCTCCATTTTCTTTTCCTTTTTCCATTTTCTTTTCCTTTTTCCAAGCTGGCTTTACTTATCCCCATTCTGGCTTTAAACATCCTCCCAGCTGCTCTGTTTTCCAAGTGAGTGGGCCTCTGCTATTTAGCACTTAGCCCACCAGCTTCCCATCTAAGTACTTTCGTTATTCTCTTTCCCCCCACTTCTCAGGCGGCAATATCTTTTCCTTTTTCCCAAACTGGCCCTACCTTTCCCGAAAGCTGGCTTTAAATCTTCCTTCAAGCTACTCTGTTTGCCAAGTAATTGGGCCTCTGCTATTTAGTGCTTAGCCATCCGGCCTTCTTGCACAGTTTTACACTCTGCTATTTAGTGCTTAGCCATCCGGCCTTCTTGCACAGTTTTACAAATTTTTTATAAACTGGCACCCCCAAATGGCACTGGTTTAACTGGCACCCCCAAAAAACACAGTGCTCATCGAACATTCCATTGTCTATAAGTATTTCTGCTATTTAGTGCTTAGCCATCCGGCCTTCTAGCACAGTTTTACATTATGCTATTTAGTGCTTAGCCATCCGGCCTTCCTGCACAGTTTTACAAATTTTTTATAAACTGGCACCCCCAAATGGCACTGGTTTAACTGGCACCCCCAAAAAACACAGTGCTCATCGAACATTCCATTGTCTATAAGTATTTCTGCTATTTAGTGCTTAGCCATCCGGCCTTCTAGCACAGTTTTACATTATGCTATTTAGTGCTTAGCCATCCGGCCTTCCTGCACAGTTTTACAAATTTTTTATAAACTGGCACCCCCAAATGGCACTGGTTTAACTGGCACCCCCAAAAAACACAGTGCTCATCGAACATTCCATTGTCTATAAGTATTTCTGCTATTTAGTGCTTAGCCATCCGGCCTTCTTGCACAGTTTTACAAATTTTTTATAAACTGGCACCCCCAAATGGCACTGGTTTAACTGGCACCCCCAAAAAACACAGTGCTCATCGAACATTCCATTGTCTATAAGTATTTCTGCTATTTAGTGCTTAGCCATCCGGCCTTCTAGCACAGTTTTACATTATGCTATTTAGTGCTTAGCCATCCGGCCTTCCTGCACAGTTTTACAAATTTTTTATAAACTGGCACCCCCAAATGGCACTGGTTTAACTGGCACCCCCAAAAAACACAGTGCTCATCGAACATTCCATTGTCTATAAGTATTTCTGCTATTTAGTGCTTAGCCATCCGGCCTTCTAGCACGGTTTTACATTATGCTATTTAGTGCTTAGCCATCCGGCCTTCTTGCACAGTTTTACACATTTCTTATATAAGCTGGCACCCCCAAATGGCACTGGTTTAACTGGCACCCCCAAAAAACACAGTGCTCATCGAACATTCCATTCTCTATAAGTGTTTTTCAAAATTGGCCACTCAGGTCATGAAATTAGAATTATTGGCACTCTCTTATCAGGTAAGTTAGCCAGTTCAGGAAATATGCAGAAGGCCATGCAAGTGCAGCAACTCGGGGTGGCACGGGCTGGGTTAGGTTAGGGGAAATAGACGCAGCTCCAGGAACCATGTCAAAATCCGAGTGGGGATTAGGGTTGGGTTTAGGGTTAGGGGTTAGGGTTAGGGTTAGGGAGGGGTTGGGGTTAGGGTGGGGTTGGGGTTAGGGTTAGGGTGGGGTTGGGGTTAGGGTTAGGGAGGGGTTGGGGTTAGGGTTAGGGAGGGGTTGGGGTTAGGGTTAGGGGTTAGGGTTGGGGAGGGGTTGGGGTTAGGGTCAGGGAGGGGTTAGGGTTAGGGTTAGGGAGGGGTTGGGGTTAGGGTTAGGGTTAGGGTTAGGGAGGGGTTGGGGTTAGGGTTAGGGCTATGGATTGGTAAGAAAACTCAGATATAGACAAGCCCGGAGCCCACGTTGTGCACTGGCCTACTCCAAGTCACTAAGCACTCACATCTCCTCCGCCGCCGGTGACAAGTGGCAGGAAAATTGCCCTTAAACGTGTGTTTTTTTGTTTTACGGATGAGAACTGGACATTTGCCCACTCTCTCTTTCTCTTGCTAGCGAGAAGTGGACATTTGCCCACTCTCTCTTTCCCTTGTTAGCAACCCTTTCCCTTTTTGACCTTTTAAATGGAGGGTGTTTCCCCTTTTTTCATTTTAGCCAGTGACTTCTGATTTCACTCATTAATGCAGGACATTCGATTTCATTCATTAATGCAGGACATTTGCCTTTTCACAGATCCCCATGACGTCATTTTTAACGGTAAGTCTGTTGCAACGTTTCGGTTAATATAAACCTTCATCAGGCATAGACTTACCATTTTCTCTTCCTTTTTCCATTTTCCAAACTGGCTGCACATTTTTCCATGTTGGCTTTAATCCTTTTTCACGAGATGTTCTGTTCACCAGGTGATTGGGTCTTTGCTATTTAGCGCTTAGCCCATTAGCTTCCTTTCTCAGTTTTTTCTTCTTCTCTTTCCTTCCATTCTCTTTTCCTTTTTCCATTTTCCAAACTGGCTTTGCATTTTTCCATGTTGGCTTTAATCCTTTTTCACGAGATGCTCTGTTTTCCAGGTGATTGGGTCTTTGCTAATTAGCGCTTAGCCCATTAGCTTCCTTTCTCAGTTTTTTCTTCTTCTCTTTCCTTCCATTTTCTTTTCCTTTTTCCATTTTCCAAACTGGCTTTGCATTTTTCCATGTTGGCTTTAATCCTTTTTCACGAGATGCTCTGTTTTCCAGGTGATTGGGTCTTTGATATTTAGCGCTTAGCCCATTAGCTTCCTTTCTCAGTTTTTTCTTCTTCTCTTTCCCTCCTTTGTCCAGGCAGTGGATAAAGACAGAATTTGTCAAATGGCACCCCCAAATGGCACTGGTTAAAATTGCACCCCCCAAAAAAAGTGTTAATTAAACATTCAGTTTTGTTTAGATTATTTTTCAAAAAATGGCCACTCATGTCCTGAAATTTGGACTATTGGCACCCCCACTGCTCGAAAACATTGGCACCCCCATACTCAGTGCTGTTCCAAACGCTCTCATCAGGTAAGTTATTCAGTTTCATGCGTCATTGTTTGTTTGTATCTTGTTTTTGTTGGTCCATAATCAGGCTTAGCCTCTCCATTTTCTTTTCCTTTTTCCATTTTCTTTTCCTTTTTCCAAGCTGGCTTTACTTATCCCCATTCTGGCTTTAAACATCCTCCCAGCTGCTCTGTTTTCCAAGTGAGTGGGCCTCTGCTATTTAGCACTTAGCCCACCAGCTTCCCATCTAAGTACTTTCGTTATTCTCTTTCCCCCCACTTCTCAGGCGGCAATATCTTTTCCTTTTTCCCAAACTGGCCCTACCTTTCCCGAAAGCTGGCTTTAAATCTTCCTTCAAGCTACTCTGTTTGCCAAGTAATTGGGCCTCTGCTATTTAGTGCTTAGCCATCCGGCCTTCTTGCACAGTTTTACACTCTGCTATTTAGTGCTTAGCCATCCGGCCTTCTTGCACAGTTTTACAAATTTTTTATAAACTGGCACCCCCAAATGGCACTGGTTTAACTGGCACCCCCAAAAAACACAGTGCTCATCGAACATTCCATTGTCTATAAGTATTTCTGCTATTTAGTGCTTAGCCATCCGGCCTTCTAGCACAGTTTTACATTATGCTATTTAGTGCTTAGCCATCCGGCCTTCCTGCACAGTTTTACAAATTTTTTATAAACTGGCACCCCCAAATGGCACTGGTTTAACTGGCACCCCCAAAAAACACAGTGCTCATCGAACATTCCATTGTCTATAAGTATTTCTGCTATTTAGTGCTTAGCCATCCGGCCTTCTAGCACAGTTTTACATTATGCTATTTAGTGCTTAGCCATCCGGCCTTCCTGCACAGTTTTACAAATTTTTTATAAACTGGCACCCCCAAATGGCACTGGTTTAACTGGCACCCCCAAAAAACACAGTGCTCATCGAACATTCCATTGTCTATAAGTATTTCTGCTATTTAGTGCTTAGCCATCCGGCCTTCTTGCACAGTTTTACAAATTTTTTATAAACTGGCACCCCCAAATGGCACTGGTTTAACTGGCACCCCCAAAAAACACAGTGCTCATCGAACATTCCATTGTCTATAAGTATTTCTGCTATTTAGTGCTTAGCCATCCGGCCTTCTAGCACAGTTTTACATTATGCTATTTAGTGCTTAGCCATCCGGCCTTCCTGCACAGTTTTACAAATTTTTTATAAACTGGCACCCCCAAATGGCACTGGTTTAACTGGCACCCCCAAAAAACACAGTGCTCATCGAACATTCCATTGTCTATAAGTATTTCTGCTATTTAGTGCTTAGCCATCCGGCCTTCTAGCACGGTTTTACATTATGCTATTTAGTGCTTAGCCATCCGGCCTTCTTGCACAGTTTTACACATTTCTTATATAAGCTGGCACCCCCAAATGGCACTGGTTTAACTGGCACCCCCAAAAAACACAGTGCTCATCGAACATTCCATTCTCTATAAGTGTTTTTCAAAATTGGCCACTCAGGTCATGAAATTAGAATTATTGGCACTCTCTTATCAGGTAAGTTAGCCAGTTCAGGAAATATGCAGAAGGCCATGCAAGTGCAGCAACTCGGGGTGGCACGGGCTGGGTTAGGTTAGGGGAAATAGACGCAGCTCCAGGAACCATGTCAAAATCCGAGTGGGGATTAGGGTTGGGTTTAGGGTTAGGGGTTAGGGTTAGGGTTAGGGAGGGGTTGGGGTTAGGGTGGGGTTGGGGTTAGGGTTAGGGTGGGGTTGGGGTTAGGGTTAGGGAGGGGTTGGGGTTAGGGTTAGGGAGGGGTTGGGGTTAGGGTTAGGGGTTAGGGTTGGGGAGGGGTTGGGGTTAGGGTCAGGGAGGGGTTAGGGTTAGGGTTAGGGAGGGGTTGGGGTTAGGGTTAGGGTTAGGGTTAGGGAGGGGTTGGGGTTAGGGTTAGGGCTATGGATTGGTAAGAAAACTCAGATATAGACAAGCCCGGAGCCCACGTTGTGCACTGGCCTACTCCAAGTCACTAAGCACTCACATCTCCTCCGCCGCCGGTGACAAGTGGCAGGAAAATTGCCCTTAAACGTGTGTTTTTTTGTTTTACGGATGAGAACTGGACATTTGCCCACTCTCTCTTTCTCTTGCTAGCGAGAAGTGGACATTTGCCCACTCTCTCTTTCCCTTGTTAGCAACCCTTTCCCTTTTTGACCTTTTAAATGGAGGGTGTTTCCCCTTTTTTCATTTTAGCCAGTGACTTCTGATTTCACTCATTAATGCAGGACATTCGATTTCATTCATTAATGCAGGACATTTGCCTTTTCACAGATCCCCATGACGTCATTTTTAACGGTAAGTCTGTTGCAACGTTTCGGTTAATATAAACCTTCATCAGGCATAGACTTACCATTTTCTCTTCCTTTTTCCATTTTCCAAACTGGCTGCACATTTTTCCATGTTGGCTTTAATCCTTTTTCACGAGATGTTCTGTTCACCAGGTGATTGGGTCTTTGCTATTTAGCGCTTAGCCCATTAGCTTCCTTTCTCAGTTTTTTCTTCTTCTCTTTCCTTCCATTCTCTTTTCCTTTTTCCATTTTCCAAACTGGCTTTGCATTTTTCCATGTTGGCTTTAATCCTTTTTCACGAGATGCTCTGTTTTCCAGGTGATTGGGTCTTTGCTAATTAGCGCTTAGCCCATTAGCTTCCTTTCTCAGTTTTTTCTTCTTCTCTTTCCTTCCATTTTCTTTTCCTTTTTCCATTTTCCAAACTGGCTTTGCATTTTTCCATGTTGGCTTTAATCCTTTTTCACGAGATGCTCTGTTTTCCAGGTGATTGGGTCTTTGATATTTAGCGCTTAGCCCATTAGCTTCCTTTCTCAGTTTTTTCTTCTTCTCTTTCCCTCCTTTGTCCAGGCAGTGGATAAAGACAGAATTTGTCAAATGGCACCCCCAAATGGCACTGGTTAAAATTGCACCCCCCAAAAAAAGTGTTAATTAAACATTCAGTTTTGTTTAGATTATTTTTCAAAAAATGGCCACTCATGTCCTGAAATTTGGACTATTGGCACC
The DNA here is from genome assembly GCF_946808225.1 of Silurus aristotelis. Lineage (NCBI taxonomy): Eukaryota > Metazoa > Chordata > Actinopteri > Siluriformes > Siluridae > Silurus > Silurus aristotelis. The sequence continues at coordinate 30,112 of NW_028149126.1, forward strand.
CCCACTGCTCGAAAACATTGGCACCCCCATACTCAGTGCTGTTCCAAACGCTCTCATCAGGTAAGTTATTCAGTTTCATGCGTCATTGTTTGTTTGTATCTTGTTTTTGTTGGTCCATAATCAGGCTTAGCCTCTCCATTTTCTTTTCCTTTTTCCATTTTCTTTTCCTTTTTCCAAGCTGGCTTTACTTATCCCCATTCTGGCTTTAAACATCCTCCCAGCTGCTCTGTTTTCCAAGTGAGTGGGCCTCTGCTATTTAGCACTTAGCCCACCAGCTTCCCATCTAAGTACTTTCGTTATTCTCTTTCCCCCCACTTCTCAGGCGGCAATATCTTTTCCTTTTTCCCAAACTGGCCCTACCTTTCCCGAAAGCTGGCTTTAAATCTTCCTTCAAGCTACTCTGTTTGCCAAGTAATTGGGCCTCTGCTATTTAGTGCTTAGCCATCCGGCCTTCTTGCACAGTTTTACACTCTGCTATTTAGTGCTTAGCCATCCGGCCTTCTTGCACAGTTTTACAAATTTTTTATAAACTGGCACCCCCAAATGGCACTGGTTTAACTGGCACCCCCAAAAAACACAGTGCTCATCGAACATTCCATTGTCTATAAGTATTTCTGCTATTTAGTGCTTAGCCATCCGGCCTTCTAGCACAGTTTTACATTATGCTATTTAGTGCTTAGCCATCCGGCCTTCCTGCACAGTTTTACAAATTTTTTATAAACTGGCACCCCCAAATGGCACTGGTTTAACTGGCACCCCCAAAAAACACAGTGCTCATCGAACATTCCATTGTCTATAAGTATTTCTGCTATTTAGTGCTTAGCCATCCGGCCTTCTAGCACAGTTTTACATTATGCTATTTAGTGCTTAGCCATCCGGCCTTCCTGCACAGTTTTACAAATTTTTTATAAACTGGCACCCCCAAATGGCACTGGTTTAACTGGCACCCCCAAAAAACACAGTGCTCATCGAACATTCCATTGTCTATAAGTATTTCTGCTATTTAGTGCTTAGCCATCCGGCCTTCTTGCACAGTTTTACAAATTTTTTATAAACTGGCACCCCCAAATGGCACTGGTTTAACTGGCACCCCCAAAAAACACAGTGCTCATCGAACATTCCATTGTCTATAAGTATTTCTGCTATTTAGTGCTTAGCCATCCGGCCTTCTAGCACAGTTTTACATTATGCTATTTAGTGCTTAGCCATCCGGCCTTCCTGCACAGTTTTACAAATTTTTTATAAACTGGCACCCCCAAATGGCACTGGTTTAACTGGCACCCCCAAAAAACACAGTGCTCATCGAACATTCCATTGTCTATAAGTATTTCTGCTATTTAGTGCTTAGCCATCCGGCCTTCTAGCACGGTTTTACATTATGCTATTTAGTGCTTAGCCATCCGGCCTTCTTGCACAGTTTTACACATTTCTTATATAAGCTGGCACCCCCAAATGGCACTGGTTTAACTGGCACCCCCAAAAAACACAGTGCTCATCGAACATTCCATTCTCTATAAGTGTTTTTCAAAATTGGCCACTCAGGTCATGAAATTAGAATTATTGGCACTCTCTTATCAGGTAAGTTAGCCAGTTCAGGAAATATGCAGAAGGCCATGCAAGTGCAGCAACTCGGGGTGGCACGGGCTGGGTTAGGTTAGGGGAAATAGACGCAGCTCCAGGAACCATGTCAAAATCCGAGTGGGGATTAGGGTTGGGTTTAGGGTTAGGGGTTAGGGTTAGGGTTAGGGAGGGGTTGGGGTTAGGGTGGGGTTGGGGTTAGGGTTAGGGTGGGGTTGGGGTTAGGGTTAGGGAGGGGTTGGGGTTAGGGTTAGGGAGGGGTTGGGGTTAGGGTTAGGGGTTAGGGTTGGGGAGGGGTTGGGGTTAGGGTCAGGGAGGGGTTAGGGTTAGGGTTAGGGAGGGGTTGGGGTTAGGGTTAGGGTTAGGGTTAGGGAGGGGTTGGGGTTAGGGTTAGGGCTATGGATTGGTAAGAAAACTCAGATATAGACAAGCCCGGAGCCCACGTTGTGCACTGGCCTACTCCAAGTCACTAAGCACTCACATCTCCTCCGCCGCCGGTGACAAGTGGCAGGAAAATTGCCCTTAAACGTGTGTTTTTTTGTTTTACGGATGAGAACTGGACATTTGCCCACTCTCTCTTTCTCTTGCTAGCGAGAAGTGGACATTTGCCCACTCTCTCTTTCCCTTGTTAGCAACCCTTTCCCTTTTTGACCTTTTAAATGGAGGGTGTTTCCCCTTTTTTCATTTTAGCCAGTGACTTCTGATTTCACTCATTAATGCAGGACATTCGATTTCATTCATTAATGCAGGACATTTGCCTTTTCACAGATCCCCATGACGTCATTTTTAACGGTAAGTCTGTTGCAACGTTTCGGTTAATATAAACCTTCATCAGGCATAGACTTACCATTTTCTCTTCCTTTTTCCATTTTCCAAACTGGCTGCACATTTTTCCATGTTGGCTTTAATCCTTTTTCACGAGATGTTCTGTTCACCAGGTGATTGGGTCTTTGCTATTTAGCGCTTAGCCCATTAGCTTCCTTTCTCAGTTTTTTCTTCTTCTCTTTCCTTCCATTCTCTTTTCCTTTTTCCATTTTCCAAACTGGCTTTGCATTTTTCCATGTTGGCTTTAATCCTTTTTCACGAGATGCTCTGTTTTCCAGGTGATTGGGTCTTTGCTAATTAGCGCTTAGCCCATTAGCTTCCTTTCTCAGTTTTTTCTTCTTCTCTTTCCTTCCATTTTCTTTTCCTTTTTCCATTTTCCAAACTGGCTTTGCATTTTTCCATGTTGGCTTTAATCCTTTTTCACGAGATGCTCTGTTTTCCAGGTGATTGGGTCTTTGATATTTAGCGCTTAGCCCATTAGCTTCCTTTCTCAGTTTTTTCTTCTTCTCTTTCCCTCCTTTGTCCAGGCAGTGGATAAAGACAGAATTTGTCAAATGGCACCCCCAAATGGCACTGGTTAAAATTGCACCCCCCAAAAAAAGTGTTAATTAAACATTCAGTTTTGTTTAGATTATTTTTCAAAAAATGGCCACTCATGTCCTGAAATTTGGACTATTGGCACCCCCACTGCTCGAAAACATTGGCACCCCCATACTCAGTGCTGTTCCAAACGCTCTCATCAGGTAAGTTATTCAGTTTCATGCGTCATTGTTTGTTTGTATCTTGTTTTTGTTGGTCCATAATCAGGCTTAGCCTCTCCATTTTCTTTTCCTTTTTCCATTTTCTTTTCCTTTTTCCAAGCTGGCTTTACTTATCCCCATTCTGGCTTTAAACATCCTCCCAGCTGCTCTGTTTTCCAAGTGAGTGGGCCTCTGCTATTTAGCACTTAGCCCACCAGCTTCCCATCTAAGTACTTTCGTTATTCTCTTTCCCCCCACTTCTCAGGCGGCAATATCTTTTCCTTTTTCCCAAACTGGCCCTACCTTTCCCGAAAGCTGGCTTTAAATCTTCCTTCAAGCTACTCTGTTTGCCAAGTAATTGGGCCTCTGCTATTTAGTGCTTAGCCATCCGGCCTTCTTGCACAGTTTTACACTCTGCTATTTAGTGCTTAGCCATCCGGCCTTCTTGCACAGTTTTACAAATTTTTTATAAACTGGCACCCCCAAATGGCACTGGTTTAACTGGCACCCCCAAAAAACACAGTGCTCATCGAACATTCCATTGTCTATAAGTATTTCTGCTATTTAGTGCTTAGCCATCCGGCCTTCTAGCACAGTTTTACATTATGCTATTTAGTGCTTAGCCATCCGGCCTTCCTGCACAGTTTTACAAATTTTTTATAAACTGGCACCCCCAAATGGCACTGGTTTAACTGGCACCCCCAAAAAACACAGTGCTCATCGAACATTCCATTGTCTATAAGTATTTCTGCTATTTAGTGCTTAGCCATCCGGCCTTCTAGCACAGTTTTACATTATGCTATTTAGTGCTTAGCCATCCGGCCTTCCTGCACAGTTTTACAAATTTTTTATAAACTGGCACCCCCAAATGGCACTGGTTTAACTGGCACCCCCAAAAAACACAGTGCTCATCGAACATTCCATTGTCTATAAGTATTTCTGCTATTTAGTGCTTAGCCATCCGGCCTTCTTGCACAGTTTTACAAATTTTTTATAAACTGGCACCCCCAAATGGCACTGGTTTAACTGGCACCCCCAAAAAACACAGTGCTCATCGAACATTCCATTGTCTATAAGTATTTCTGCTATTTAGTGCTTAGCCATCCGGCCTTCTAGCACAGTTTTACATTATGCTATTTAGTGCTTAGCCATCCGGCCTTCCTGCACAGTTTTACAAATTTTTTATAAACTGGCACCCCCAAATGGCACTGGTTTAACTGGCACCCCCAAAAAACACAGTGCTCATCGAACATTCCATTGTCTATAAGTATTTCTGCTATTTAGTGCTTAGCCATCCGGCCTTCTAGCACGGTTTTACATTATGCTATTTAGTGCTTAGCCATCCGGCCTTCTTGCACAGTTTTACACATTTCTTATATAAGCTGGCACCCCCAAATGGCACTGGTTTAACTGGCACCCCCAAAAAACACAGTGCTCATCGAACATTCCATTCTCTATAAGTGTTTTTCAAAATTGGCCACTCAGGTCATGAAATTAGAATTATTGGCACTCTCTTATCAGGTAAGTTAGCCAGTTCAGGAAATATGCAGAAGGCCATGCAAGTGCAGCAACTCGGGGTGGCACGGGCTGGGTTAGGTTAGGGGAAATAGACGCAGCTCCAGGAACCATGTCAAAATCCGAGTGGGGATTAGGGTTGGGTTTAGGGTTAGGGGTTAGGGTTAGGGTTAGGGTGGGGTTGGGGTTAGGGTTAGGGTGGGGTTGGGGTTAGGGTTAGGGAGGGGTTGGGGTTAGGGTTAGGGAGGGGTTGGGGTTAGGGTTAGGGTTAGGGTTAGGGTTAGGGTTAGGGTTAGGGGGTTAGGGTTAGGGTTAGGGTTAGGGTTAGGTTTGGGGTTAAGGTTAGCGGTTAGGGTTAGGATTTAGGGTTACGGTTAGGGTTAAGGTTAGGGTTGGGGTTAGGTTTAGGGTTAAGGTTAGGATTAAGGGTTAGGGATAGAAATTAGGGTTAGGATTTAGGGTTAGGGTTAAGGTTAGGGTTGGGGTTAGGTTTAGGGTTAAGGTTAGGATTAAGGGTTAGGGATAAAAATTAGGGTTAGGGTTAGGATTTAGGGTTAGGGTTAGAAATTAGGGTTAGGGATAGAAATTAGGGTTGAGGTTAGGTTTTAGGGTTAGGGTTAGGGATGGAAATTAGGGTAAAGGTTAGGTTTTAGGGTTAGGGATAGAGGTTAGGGTTAGGATTAGGATTTAGGGTTAGGGCTAGAAATTAGGGTTAGGGTTAGGGATAGGAATTAGGGTTAAGGTTAGCTTTTAGGGTTAGGGATAGAAATTAGGGTTAAGGTTAGGTTTTAGAGTAAGGGATAGAAATTAGGGTTAGGGTTGGGGTTAGGTTTTAGGGATAGGACTTAGGGTTAGGGCTAGAAATTAGGATTAGGGTTAGGAATAGAAATTAGGGTTAAGGTTAGGTTTTAGGGTTAGGGTTAGGGACAGAAATTAGGGTTAAGGTTAGGTTTTAGGGTTAGGGTTAGGGATAGAAATTAGGGTTAAGTTTAGGGTTAGGGTTGGGGTTAGGGTTAGAAGTTAGGGTTAGGTTTTAGGGTTAGGCCTAGAAATTAGGGTTAGGGTTAGGGATAGAAATAAAGGTTAAGGTTAGGTTTTAGGGTTAGGGATAGAAATTAGGGTTAGGTTTAGGGTTAGGGTTGGGTTTAGGTTTTGGGGTTAGGATTAGGATGTAGGGTTATGGTAAGAAATTAGGGTTAGGGATAGAAATTAGGGTTAAGGTTAGGATTAGGTTAAGGTTAGGGTTAGGGTTGTGGTTAGGGATACAATTCAGGGTTAGGGTTAGGTTTTAGAATTAGGGTTAGGTTTAGGTTTAGGTTAAGGTTAGGGCTTAGGGTTAGGGATAGGAATTAGGGTTAGGATTTAGGGTTAGGGATAGAAATTAGGGTTAGGGTTAGGTTTAGAGTCAGAGGAAGGTGCTAACCTGTTTGCACAGGCCATCAATGCCCCCTAAGAATATTTTATTCACCTCTCATTGAGGCCTTGGGGATAAACAGTACTTAGTTTCTGAATCCAAATTCTCTCTGCTCTTTTCCTCAGGGGTACAGACCATTGTGGGTTTGCCTGTAGGACCATGACCCTGAGAGCTTCCCATCCATGCTCCCGGAAGTGTTTGACCAGGTAAGTATCCATTTGTTTTTCTTTTAATATGTTGTGTTTGTGTTGTGTCATCCTGATCAAGATGGTGTTGCCTGTCTCTCCAACATATTGGGCTCCACATTGATTACAGGAAATGAGGTAGACACAATTTTTGCTGTGCACTGTACTTGAGCGATGAGTGGTGAAGACTTCCTTGGTAAATTTGTTTTGAATATGTTGTTTTTGTTCCAGGTATTGTCCCTGATGTTTAGGTTTTCCCTGCTGAAGAGGATTAAGTTTGGCTCTGACCAAATAGTTTTGTAGGTTTTTGCTTTTCCTGAAAGCTGCAATGACTTTGTGGTCTCTGAATCTTGGTGTTTGTCCCAATATTTGTATAAAATTGGACCTTATCTCCCTGATGAGCTTCACAGAGACAGAGGAATATGTCAGGACGAGCGGCACGCTGGTGCCTTCCGCCCGAGTTCCTATTGTGAGGTAGGATTTAAAAATCCTCCTCAAAAAGGACCTTTTATATCCCCTGTTCCTGAGTGCTCTAAAGAGGATTCGTGTCGCTTCCATGAAGTCCCGTTCTCGGGTACATATGCGACGAAACCTCAGGAGTTGTGATTTGACCAGGCCAGAGTAAGTGTGTTTAGGGTGAAAGCTTTCCTTGTGTAGCAGAGCGTGTGTGTCTGTTTCCTTAAAGAAAACCTTGATGTCCAATTTTCGTGTGGAGCTGAAATCCGGGCCCTTGTAAGTCGTGGTGTCCAAAAAATCCACCGAGAGCTGGCCGATGGAGGATTTCAGTTTTATGGATGGGTTATGGTTGTTAAGTGTTGTTAAAAACTCATCAAACTCCCTCTCTGTGTGTGTCCAAACTCCCCATATATCATCAAGATATCTAAAATAATGAAGAGGCCGTTTATGGCACCGGGATAGGGCCGAGGTCTCCCATTCTGCCATAAATATGTTGGCGTAGGCCGGAGCAAACTTCTTCCCCATCGCTGTTCCCTTAATCTGAAGGAAGAATTCCCCATTGAACTCAAAGTCGTTCCTCTTTAGATTTATTTCTAACAACTGGATGAGTTCTTTATCAGGCCTGGATTTGTCCGGGTATTTTTGAAAAATATTTTTTACGGCCTGTATTCCTTCCTGGATGTCGATATTTGTGTAAAGGCTGTCAATGTCCATAGTGAACAGGACAGCCTCTTGGGGAATTTCAAGTGCTTTAACCTTTTGAATAAAATCATACGTGTCTTTTAAATAGCTAGGGTGGCCCGTGGAAAGGGGATTTAAATAAAAGTCCAGGAATTCGGCCGTATAGTACGTTTCGCTTCCGCAATCCGATACTATAGGCCTTCCTGGAGGAATTTCGTGGGGTTTGCTCCATTTTGCCGGATCTTTATGTATTTTAGGGAGCATGTAGAATCTCCTGCTCCTGGGCTCTGTGTCACCCAAGAGATAGGACTTCTGTTTGGCATTTATGTGCTTTTTTGTATACAGGATCTGAACTATTTCTTTGACTAGGGGTACGGTGTCTGGATAAATGGGTTTGTCTAATTTTTTATAATAAGTTCTATCCTGTAATTGTCTGTACCCTTCCCATAGATATTGCTCACGGTCCATAATAACCGTTGCACTGCCCTTGTCAGCTGGTTTGATGATAATGTTTTGGTTATTTTTTAGTTCTTCAAGAGCACTGATTTCCTCAGGAGTGAGGTTGCGTTGTTCCCAATATGGTCTGCAGTGTCTCTTGAAGGATCTAAGGTCTGTATCAAACAATGTGAGAAGTTCAGTGGGCAGTTTATCCATGGGTGGGACCCAGTCCGATTTAGGTGTGAAAGGTGGGGGAGTTTGATCCGTGTCATTTTGAAAATAAGATGCCAATTTTAGTCTTCGGTGGTATTGTTGCAGATCATACCGCATTTGCCTCCCGCTATATTGTCTGTTAATTTTCCATGCTGGAATAAAAGTTAGGCCTCTATTAAGCAGGCTGAATTGTGGGTGAGTGATTTTGGTTTTCTTGGCCAAAACAACCACATTTTTGTTCCCCTCCTGTGCATGCAGGCTTATGGGGAGGTTTAATTTAAATATTGAAGCCAATGTTCCAGCATTTTTCCGGCTGTACTCCCTGTCCAGTGAATATTGTCACTCTCCGTGTGGAACTCTGATCTGGGCAGGGCCGGAATATGATTCAGGTTGGCAGTGATGTAACCACTCAGGATGTTTAATTGTGTTTGCTCTTTTGTTGGGAGCGTTCCTGAAAAGTTAAGTTCCGGAACCCAAATCCGAGCAAGCGGGAATTTTTCTTTCGCCGCTCTTACTGCCGCCTGCATTTGTTTAATGGCAGTGTCTTTGGCGTTTTGAGTCCGACTGTTGATGCCCAGTGCTAAAATAAGATGCTCTACATCATTCGAGACCAAGATTTTATTTATCACGGCCTCCATGTGTCTGAACGTGGCCCCAGGATAGCTTTCTATTTGGAGGTCTGGGTTCTTAAAGGGGGGAATCCTGGAGAGGTTGGAATCCCCAATAACTAGGCATTTCTTACGGACAGTTAGTTTCCACTCTATCATTTTTCTGGGAGTGTTTATGTGCCTATTTGGAACAGACTCACTGGAGTCACATGGTGTTGCAGAAGGCACCCTGAGCTCCACATTAATACGGGCCTGTGTGGCTGTTCTAAGGCTGCCGATTTTGTCTGGGCTTAGGGTCACCCTTTGTGAGCTGCCGTCATTATTCTGTTCGCACTCTCCCTGATCTTCGATAATAACGAGTTCCTCTTCCAATCTAACACAGGGATTGGAACTCGGGTGAGGAGTGCGTTGAGCTTTTGGGGAGGAAGGAGGATCTAGGGTGAATTCTGAATCCTCCTCTCTAAAAGGGGACCAATCGTTTGGTGGATCTGTCATGGTGGAAGTGGTTCTGGAAGATTTTGGTACTGGTTGGGTGGACAAATCTGGTAGGGAGTGTGCCTCGGCCTCAGCGTGCACCGAGACCTGCACCGCTATGGCACCGCCCGCTGTGTCTGGCGGCAGAGAAGAAGCAGCAGGGACACTTTGCGTCTCTGCTTCCTCTCTCGCTTCCTCCACCTCAGTAGTGGGTGTAGGGATCTTACATTTGTCCCCTACCAGAGTGTGAGCCTCCTGTATTGATTTGTATCTCAGCCTTTTACCAATCCCTCGTTTTGCCCATAACACCGCCGTGTTAAAGCATTCTTCCCAGCCTCGGGAAGGATAGTGCTGCAGCTTGGCCATTTCTTCCACCAATGTGTCCTCATAATGGTTTTTAAGGATTAACATGGTGGTATAGGCCCAGTTTTTAGCATTACCATCTATAAGGGCTTGTGTTGTGGGGTTTGGCAGAGCTGGTTTGATGACCTCAGATAGATTTTTCTCCATCTTGGTCAATGCAGGAGGTTGTTCTTGGCTCACATTATTTTTGTGGTGTACCAGTTTGATTATTTTGAACATGGTACGGGTTTTTGAGGCAAAATCCGGGTCATCCGATTGTTTTTGAACCACATTTTGTCTCTGCTGTGTGTTCCTTTTTTGTTGTTGTGGACGAGTTGTCCATGTTCGATTTAGTTTTTGTGGGATCCTTGTGACAGGTCCCCAACGGACCTGAGGTTCAAAAAATTGTGGTCTGAAAGACCGCTGGTGTGATGCAGTATGGTAAGTATTTGGTGCCCTCGTGTGGCCTGAAAATTTTACTGCGTTTGAATAGGAGAGAGCTCTTTGTCCCTGTGCATGACGTAGGTTCTGGTTATTGCCATATTTAACCACGTCTGCATAAGAGAATGACCTCTCTCCTTGTGGATGGTGTCCCGTACGGTGGTGAGGACGGTTCATAGGTGTGTCTTGGACAGCACGCCTGCGTCCACGGGTGACAACCATCCAACCATCTCTGTCTGGCAGAATCATTTTTTCAAAAAGTTTTTCTTTTCTATTGCTTTTTAAACAAAATATTTATCTGGGATGTTTTTGTGTAATCAAATAAAATAAAATAATGAACTGAAATCAAGAATCTTTTTGTGTTTTTTCAAAATAAATCTCTCTTGAGAATTTGAAAATAAAATCAAGCAGTTGCCTGATTTTAAATAAAAATAATAAAATAATGTGCTCTCAAAGGAATATTTTCCTGAAAAAAGTCTCTAAAGAGCTTGAAAATAAACCAAGCAGTTGGCTTAGTTTAAATGGGAAAGTAAAATAAAATCCTTATAAAAGAAATGTTTTTTTTCCAAAAGATTTCTGAAAGCTGAGAAAGGAACAAGCCGTTGCAACGTTTCGGTTCCCTTAGAACCTTCTTCAGGCAGGCTTGTTCAGAGTATTTGCAAAAAATATTCTTTCTTTGAAAATAAAATAGATTCAGGATCAAAATAAAGCTTGAGTGTGTCTCTAATCGAGCTGGAAGAAGTGGGGAAGATTCAGTCCTCTGAGCAGCCTCTTATATAGTGTAAAGAGGCGGGGTCCAATTCAAAGGAGCCAATGAGAACCATTTCCAAGCTCAATTTCAAAAAGAAATAGTTCTAAGCCAATAGAAAACACCTGTCTTTCAGGGTATTGTGAAAGGGCATTTTTTGCAGTTTGATGAGAATGAAGAATTTTGAATGCCCTAGGTTTTTTAAAAAAAATTTTATAAATATAAATTAAAATTAAAATTTAATAAAACAGGCATGAGGCACGGGCCGGTTAGGTTTGGGGTTAAGGTTAGCGGTTAGGGTTAGGATTTAGGGTTACGGTTAGGGTTAAGGTTAGGGTTGGGGTTAGGTTTAGGGTTAAGGTTAGGATTAAGGGTTAGGGATAGAAATTAGGGTTAGGATTTAGGGTTAGGGTTAAGGTTAGGGTTGGGGTTAGGTTTAGGGTTAAGGTTAGGATTAAGGGTTAGGGATAAAAATTAGGGTTAGGGTTAGGATTTAGGGTTAGGGTTAGAAATTAGGGTTAGGGATAGAAATTAGGGTTGAGGTTAGGTTTTAGGGTTAGGGTTAGGGATGGAAATTAGGGTAAAGGTTAGGTTTTAGGGTTAGGGATAGAGGTTAGGGTTAGGATTAGGATTTAGGGTTAGGGCTAGAAATTAGGGTTAGGGTTAGGGATAGGAATTAGGGTTAAGGTTAGCTTTTAGGGTTAGGGATAGAAATTAGGGTTAAGGTTAGGTTTTAGAGTAAGGGATAGAAATTAGGGTTAGGGTTGGGGTTAGGTTTTAGGGATAGGACTTAGGGTTAGGGCTAGAAATTAGGATTAGGGTTAGGAATAGAAATTAGGGTTAAGGTTAGGTTTTAGGGTTAGGGTTAGGGACAGAAATTAGGGTTAAGGTTAGGTTTTAGGGTTAGGGTTAGGGATAGAAATTAGGGTTAAGTTTAGGGTTAGGGTTGGGGTTAGGGTTAGAAGTTAGGGTTAGGTTTTAGGGTTAGGCCTAGAAATTAGGGTTAGGGTTAGGGATAGAAATAAAGGTTAAGGTTAGGTTTTAGGGTTAGGGATAGAAATTAGGGTTAGGTTTAGGGTTAGGGTTGGGTTTAGGTTTTGGGGTTAGGATTAGGATGTAGGGTTATGGTAAGAAATTAGGGTTAGGGATAGAAATTAGGGTTAAGGTTAGGATTAGGTTAAGGTTAGGGTTAGGGTTGTGGTTAGGGATACAATTCAGGGTTAGGGTTAGGTTTTAGAATTAGGGTTAGGTTTAGGTTTAGGTTAAGGTTAGGGCTTAGGGTTAGGGATAGGAATTAGGGTTAGGATTTAGGGTTAGGGATAGAAATTAGGGTTAGGGTTAGGTTTAGAGTCAGAGGAAGGTGCTAACCTGTTTGCACAGGCCATCAATGCCCCCTAAGAATATTTTATTCACCTCTCATTGAGGCCTTGGGGATAAACAGTACTTAGTTTCTGAATCCAAATTCTCTCTGCTCTTTTCCTCAGGGGTACAGACCATTGTGGGTTTGCCTGTAGGACCATGACCCTGAGAGCTTCCCATCCATGCTCCCGGAAGTGTTTGACCAGGTAAGTATCCATTTGTTTTTCTTTTAATATGTTGTGTTTGTGTTGTGTCATCCTGATCAAGATGGTGTTGCCTGTCTCTCCAACATATTGGGCTCCACATTGATTACAGGAAATGAGGTAGACACAATTTTTGCTGTGCACTGTACTTGAGCGATGAGTGGTGAAGACTTCCTTGGTAAATTTGTTTTGAATATGTTGTTTTTGTTCCAGGTATTGTCCCTGATGTTTAGGTTTTCCCTGCTGAAGAGGATTAAGTTTGGCTCTGACCAAATAGTTTTGTAGGTTTTTGCTTTTCCTGAAAGCTGCAATGACTTTGTGGTCTCTGAATCTTGGTGTTTGTCCCAATATTTGTATAAAATTGGACCTTATCTCCCTGATGAGCTTCACAGAGACAGAGGAATATGTCAGGACGAGCGGCACGCTGGTGCCTTCCGCCCGAGTTCCTATTGTGAGGTAGGATTTAAAAATCCTCCTCAAAAAGGACCTTTTATATCCCCTGTTCCTGAGTGCTCTAAAGAGGATTCGTGTCGCTTCCATGAAGTCCCGTTCTCGGGTACATATGCGACGAAACCTCAGGAGTTGTGATTTGACCAGGCCAGAGTAAGTGTGTTTAGGGTGAAAGCTTTCCTTGTGTAGCAGAGCGTGTGTGTCTGTTTCCTTAAAGAAAACCTTGATGTCCAATTTTCGTGTGGAGCTGAAATCCGGGCCCTTGTAAGTCGTGGTGTCCAAAAAATCCACCGAGAGCTGGCCGATGGAGGATTTCAGTTTTATGGATGGGTTATGGTTGTTAAGTGTTGTTAAAAACTCATCAAACTCCCTCTCTGTGTGTGTCCAAACTCCCCATATATCATCAAGATATCTAAAATAATGAAGAGGCCGTTTATGGCACCGGGATAGGGCCGAGGTCTCCCATTCTGCCATAAATATGTTGGCGTAGGCCGGAGCAAACTTCTTCCCCATCGCTGTTCCCTTAATCTGAAGGAAGAATTCCCCATTGAACTCAAAGTCGTTCCTCTTTAGATTTATTTCTAACAACTGGATGAGTTCTTTATCAGGCCTGGATTTGTCCGGGTATTTTTGAAAAATATTTTTTACGGCCTGTATTCCTTCCTGGATGTCGATATTTGTGTAAAGGCTGTCAATGTCCATAGTGAACAGGACAGCCTCTTGGGGAATTTCAAGTGCTTTAACCTTTTGAATAAAATCATACGTGTCTTTTAAATAGCTAGGGTGGCCCGTGGAAAGGGGATTTAAATAAAAGTCCAGGAATTCGGCCGTATAGTACGTTTCGCTTCCGCAATCCGATACTATAGGCCTTCCTGGAGGAATTTCGTGGGGTTTGCTCCATTTTGCCGGATCTTTATGTATTTTAGGGAGCATGTAGAATCTCCTGCTCCTGGGCTCTGTGTCACCCAAGAGATAGGACTTCTGTTTGGCATTTATGTGCTTTTTTGTATACAGGATCTGAACTATTTCTTTGACTAGGGGTACGGTGTCTGGATAAATGGGTTTGTCTAATTTTTTATAATAAGTTCTATCCTGTAATTGTCTGTACCCTTCCCATAGATATTGCTCACGGTCCATAATAACCGTTGCACTGCCCTTGTCAGCTGGTTTGATGATAATGTTTTGGTTATTTTTTAGTTCTTCAAGAGCACTGATTTCCTCAGGAGTGAGGTTGCGTTGTTCCCAATATGGTCTGCAGTGTCTCTTGAAGGATCTAAGGTCTGTATCAAACAATGTGAGAAGTTCAGTGGGCAGTTTATCCATGGGTGGGACCCAGTCCGATTTAGGTGTGAAAGGTGGGGGAGTTTGATCCGTGTCATTTTGAAAATAAGATGCCAATTTTAGTCTTCGGTGGTATTGTTGCAGATCATACCGCATTTGCCTCCCGCTATATTGTCTGTTAATTTTCCATGCTGGAATAAAAGTTAGGCCTCTATTAAGCAGGCTGAATTGTGGGTGAGTGATTTTGGTTTTCTTGGCCAAAACAACCACATTTTTGTTCCCCTCCTGTGCATGCAGGCTTATGGGGAGGTTTAATTTAAATATTGAAGCCAATGTTCCAGCATTTTTCCGGCTGTACTCCCTGTCCAGTGAATATTGTCACTCTCCGTGTGGAACTCTGATCTGGGCAGGGCCGGAATATGATTCAGGTTGGCAGTGATGTAACCACTCAGGATGTTTAATTGTGTTTGCTCTTTTGTTGGGAGCGTTCCTGAAAAGTTAAGTTCCGGAACCCAAATCCGAGCAAGCGGGAATTTTTCTTTCGCCGCTCTTACTGCCGCCTGCATTTGTTTAATGGCAGTGTCTTTGGCGTTTTGAGTCCGACTGTTGATGCCCAGTGCTAAAATAAGATGCTCTACATCATTCGAGACCAAGATTTTATTTATCACGGCCTCCATGTGTCTGAACGTGGCCCCAGGATAGCTTTCTATTTGGAGGTCTGGGTTCTTAAAGGGGGGAATCCTGGAGAGGTTGGAATCCCCAATAACTAGGCATTTCTTACGGACAGTTAGTTTCCACTCTATCATTTTTCTGGGAGTGTTTATGTGCCTATTTGGAACAGACTCACTGGAGTCACATGGTGTTGCAGAAGGCACCCTGAGCTCCACATTAATACGGGCCTGTGTGGCTGTTCTAAGGCTGCCGATTTTGTCTGGGCTTAGGGTCACCCTTTGTGAGCTGCCGTCATTATTCTGTTCGCACTCTCCCTGATCTTCGATAATAACGAGTTCCTCTTCCAATCTAACACAGGGATTGGAACTCGGGTGAGGAGTGCGTTGAGCTTTTGGGGAGGAAGGAGGATCTAGGGTGAATTCTGAATCCTCCTCTCTAAAAGGGGACCAATCGTTTGGTGGATCTGTCATGGTGGAAGTGGTTCTGGAAGATTTTGGTACTGGTTGGGTGGACAAATCTGGTAGGGAGTGTGCCTCGGCCTCAGCGTGCACCGAGACCTGCACCGCTATGGCACCGCCCGCTGTGTCTGGCGGCAGAGAAGAAGCAGCAGGGACACTTTGCGTCTCTGCTTCCTCTCTCGCTTCCTCCACCTCAGTAGTGGGTGTAGGGATCTTACATTTGTCCCCTACCAGAGTGTGAGCCTCCTGTATTGATTTGTATCTCAGCCTTTTACCAATCCCTCGTTTTGCCCATAACACCGCCGTGTTAAAGCATTCTTCCCAGCCTCGGGAAGGATAGTGCTGCAGCTTGGCCATTTCTTCCACCAATGTGTCCTCATAATGGTTTTTAAGGATTAACATGGTGGTATAGGCCCAGTTTTTAGCATTACCATCTATAAGGGCTTGTGTTGTGGGGTTTGGCAGAGCTGGTTTGATGACCTCAGATAGATTTTTCTCCATCTTGGTCAATGCAGGAGGTTGTTCTTGGCTCACATTATTTTTGTGGTGTACCAGTTTGATTATTTTGAACATGGTACGGGTTTTTGAGGCAAAATCCGGGTCATCCGATTGTTTTTGAACCACATTTTGTCTCTGCTGTGTGTTCCTTTTTTGTTGTTGTGGACGAGTTGTCCATGTTCGATTTAGTTTTTGTGGGATCCTTGTGACAGGTCCCCAACGGACCTGAGGTTCAAAAAATTGTGGTCTGAAAGACCGCTGGTGTGATGCAGTATGGTAAGTATTTGGTGCCCTCGTGTGGCCTGAAAATTTTACTGCGTTTGAATAGGAGAGAGCTCTTTGTCCCTGTGCATGACGTAGGTTCTGGTTATTGCCATATTTAACCACGTCTGCATAAGAGAATGACCTCTCTCCTTGTGGATGGTGTCCCGTACGGTGGTGAGGACGGTTCATAGGTGTGTCTTGGACAGCACGCCTGCGTCCACGGGTGACA
The DNA here is from genome assembly GCF_946808225.1 of Silurus aristotelis. Taxonomy (NCBI): domain Eukaryota; kingdom Metazoa; phylum Chordata; class Actinopteri; order Siluriformes; family Siluridae; genus Silurus; species Silurus aristotelis. Next base: position 46,184 of record NW_028149126.1, read on the forward strand.
ACCATCCAACCATCTCTGTCTGGCAGAATCATTTTTTCAAAAAGTTTTTCTTTTCTATTGCTTTTTAAACAAAATATTTATCTGGGATGTTTTTGTGTAATCAAATAAAATAAAATAATGAACTGAAATCAAGAATCTTTTTGTGTTTTTTCAAAATAAATCTCTCTTGAGAATTTGAAAATAAAATCAAGCAGTTGCCTGATTTTAAATAAAAATAATAAAATAATGTGCTCTCAAAGGAATATTTTCCTGAAAAAAGTCTCTAAAGAGCTTGAAAATAAACCAAGCAGTTGGCTTAGTTTAAATGGGAAAGTAAAATAAAATCCTTATAAAAGAAATGTTTTTTTTCCAAAAGATTTCTGAAAGCTGAGAAAGGAACAAGCCGTTGCAACGTTTCGGTTCCCTTAGAACCTTCTTCAGGCAGGCTTGTTCAGAGTATTTGCAAAAAATATTCTTTCTTTGAAAATAAAATAGATTCAGGATCAAAATAAAGCTTGAGTGTGTCTCTAATCGAGCTGGAAGAAGTGGGGAAGATTCAGTCCTCTGAGCAGCCTCTTATATAGTGTAAAGAGGCGGGGTCCAATTCAAAGGAGCCAATGAGAACCATTTCCAAGCTCAATTTCAAAAAGAAATAGTTCTAAGCCAATAGAAAACACCTGTCTTTCAGGGTATTGTGAAAGGGCATTTTTTGCAGTTTGATGAGAATGAAGAATTTTGAATGCCCTAGGTTTTTTAAAAAAAATTTTATAAATATAAATTAAAATTAAAATTTAATAAAACAGGCATGAGGCACGGGCCGGTTAGGTTTGGGGTTAAGGTTAGCGGTTAGGGTTAGGATTTAGGGTTACGGTTAGGGTTAAGGTTAGGGTTGGGGTTAGGTTTAGGGTTAAGGTTAGGATTAAGGGTTAGGGATAGAAATTAGGGTTAGGATTTAGGGTTAGGGTTAAGGTTAGGGTTGGGGTTAGGTTTAGGGTTAAGGTTAGGATTAAGGGTTAGGGATAAAAATTAGGGTTAGGGTTAGGATTTAGGGTTAGGGTTAGAAATTAGGGTTAGGGATAGAAATTAGGGTTGAGGTTAGGTTTTAGGGTTAGGGTTAGGGATGGAAATTAGGGTAAAGGTTAGGTTTTAGGGTTAGGGATAGAGGTTAGGGTTAGGATTAGGATTTAGGGTTAGGGCTAGAAATTAGGGTTAGGGTTAGGGATAGGAATTAGGGTTAAGGTTAGCTTTTAGGGTTAGGGATAGAAATTAGGGTTAAGGTTAGGTTTTAGAGTAAGGGATAGAAATTAGGGTTAGGGTTGGGGTTAGGTTTTAGGGATAGGACTTAGGGTTAGGGCTAGAAATTAGGATTAGGGTTAGGAATAGAAATTAGGGTTAAGGTTAGGTTTTAGGGTTAGGGTTAGGGACAGAAATTAGGGTTAAGGTTAGGTTTTAGGGTTAGGGTTAGGGATAGAAATTAGGGTTAAGTTTAGGGTTAGGGTTGGGGTTAGGGTTAGAAGTTAGGGTTAGGTTTTAGGGTTAGGCCTAGAAATTAGGGTTAGGGTTAGGGATAGAAATAAAGGTTAAGGTTAGGTTTTAGGGTTAGGGATAGAAATTAGGGTTAGGTTTAGGGTTAGGGTTGGGTTTAGGTTTTGGGGTTAGGATTAGGATGTAGGGTTATGGTAAGAAATTAGGGTTAGGGATAGAAATTAGGGTTAAGGTTAGGATTAGGTTAAGGTTAGGGTTAGGGTTGTGGTTAGGGATACAATTCAGGGTTAGGGTTAGGTTTTAGAATTAGGGTTAGGTTTAGGTTTAGGTTAAGGTTAGGGCTTAGGGTTAGGGATAGGAATTAGGGTTAGGATTTAGGGTTAGGGATAGAAATTAGGGTTAGGGTTAGGTTTAGAGTCAGAGGAAGGTGCTAACCTGTTTGCACAGGCCATCAATGCCCCCTAAGAATATTTTATTCACCTCTCATTGAGGCCTTGGGGATAAACAGTACTTAGTTTCTGAATCCAAATTCTCTCTGCTCTTTTCCTCAGGGGTACAGACCATTGTGGGTTTGCCTGTAGGACCATGACCCTGAGAGCTTCCCATCCATGCTCCCGGAAGTGTTTGACCAGGTAAGTATCCATTTGTTTTTCTTTTAATATGTTGTGTTTGTGTTGTGTCATCCTGATCAAGATGGTGTTGCCTGTCTCTCCAACATATTGGGCTCCACATTGATTACAGGAAATGAGGTAGACACAATTTTTGCTGTGCACTGTACTTGAGCGATGAGTGGTGAAGACTTCCTTGGTAAATTTGTTTTGAATATGTTGTTTTTGTTCCAGGTATTGTCCCTGATGTTTAGGTTTTCCCTGCTGAAGAGGATTAAGTTTGGCTCTGACCAAATAGTTTTGTAGGTTTTTGCTTTTCCTGAAAGCTGCAATGACTTTGTGGTCTCTGAATCTTGGTGTTTGTCCCAATATTTGTATAAAATTGGACCTTATCTCCCTGATGAGCTTCACAGAGACAGAGGAATATGTCAGGACGAGCGGCACGCTGGTGCCTTCCGCCCGAGTTCCTATTGTGAGGTAGGATTTAAAAATCCTCCTCAAAAAGGACCTTTTATATCCCCTGTTCCTGAGTGCTCTAAAGAGGATTCGTGTCGCTTCCATGAAGTCCCGTTCTCGGGTACATATGCGACGAAACCTCAGGAGTTGTGATTTGACCAGGCCAGAGTAAGTGTGTTTAGGGTGAAAGCTTTCCTTGTGTAGCAGAGCGTGTGTGTCTGTTTCCTTAAAGAAAACCTTGATGTCCAATTTTCGTGTGGAGCTGAAATCCGGGCCCTTGTAAGTCGTGGTGTCCAAAAAATCCACCGAGAGCTGGCCGATGGAGGATTTCAGTTTTATGGATGGGTTATGGTTGTTAAGTGTTGTTAAAAACTCATCAAACTCCCTCTCTGTGTGTGTCCAAACTCCCCATATATCATCAAGATATCTAAAATAATGAAGAGGCCGTTTATGGCACCGGGATAGGGCCGAGGTCTCCCATTCTGCCATAAATATGTTGGCGTAGGCCGGAGCAAACTTCTTCCCCATCGCTGTTCCCTTAATCTGAAGGAAGAATTCCCCATTGAACTCAAAGTCGTTCCTCTTTAGATTTATTTCTAACAACTGGATGAGTTCTTTATCAGGCCTGGATTTGTCCGGGTATTTTTGAAAAATATTTTTTACGGCCTGTATTCCTTCCTGGATGTCGATATTTGTGTAAAGGCTGTCAATGTCCATAGTGAACAGGACAGCCTCTTGGGGAATTTCAAGTGCTTTAACCTTTTGAATAAAATCATACGTGTCTTTTAAATAGCTAGGGTGGCCCGTGGAAAGGGGATTTAAATAAAAGTCCAGGAATTCGGCCGTATAGTACGTTTCGCTTCCGCAATCCGATACTATAGGCCTTCCTGGAGGAATTTCGTGGGGTTTGCTCCATTTTGCCGGATCTTTATGTATTTTAGGGAGCATGTAGAATCTCCTGCTCCTGGGCTCTGTGTCACCCAAGAGATAGGACTTCTGTTTGGCATTTATGTGCTTTTTTGTATACAGGATCTGAACTATTTCTTTGACTAGGGGTACGGTGTCTGGATAAATGGGTTTGTCTAATTTTTTATAATAAGTTCTATCCTGTAATTGTCTGTACCCTTCCCATAGATATTGCTCACGGTCCATAATAACCGTTGCACTGCCCTTGTCAGCTGGTTTGATGATAATGTTTTGGTTATTTTTTAGTTCTTCAAGAGCACTGATTTCCTCAGGAGTGAGGTTGCGTTGTTCCCAATATGGTCTGCAGTGTCTCTTGAAGGATCTAAGGTCTGTATCAAACAATGTGAGAAGTTCAGTGGGCAGTTTATCCATGGGTGGGACCCAGTCCGATTTAGGTGTGAAAGGTGGGGGAGTTTGATCCGTGTCATTTTGAAAATAAGATGCCAATTTTAGTCTTCGGTGGTATTGTTGCAGATCATACCGCATTTGCCTCCCGCTATATTGTCTGTTAATTTTCCATGCTGGAATAAAAGTTAGGCCTCTATTAAGCAGGCTGAATTGTGGGTGAGTGATTTTGGTTTTCTTGGCCAAAACAACCACATTTTTGTTCCCCTCCTGTGCATGCAGGCTTATGGGGAGGTTTAATTTAAATATTGAAGCCAATGTTCCAGCATTTTTCCGGCTGTACTCCCTGTCCAGTGAATATTGTCACTCTCCGTGTGGAACTCTGATCTGGGCAGGGCCGGAATATGATTCAGGTTGGCAGTGATGTAACCACTCAGGATGTTTAATTGTGTTTGCTCTTTTGTTGGGAGCGTTCCTGAAAAGTTAAGTTCCGGAACCCAAATCCGAGCAAGCGGGAATTTTTCTTTCGCCGCTCTTACTGCCGCCTGCATTTGTTTAATGGCAGTGTCTTTGGCGTTTTGAGTCCGACTGTTGATGCCCAGTGCTAAAATAAGATGCTCTACATCATTCGAGACCAAGATTTTATTTATCACGGCCTCCATGTGTCTGAACGTGGCCCCAGGATAGCTTTCTATTTGGAGGTCTGGGTTCTTAAAGGGGGGAATCCTGGAGAGGTTGGAATCCCCAATAACTAGGCATTTCTTACGGACAGTTAGTTTCCACTCTATCATTTTTCTGGGAGTGTTTATGTGCCTATTTGGAACAGACTCACTGGAGTCACATGGTGTTGCAGAAGGCACCCTGAGCTCCACATTAATACGGGCCTGTGTGGCTGTTCTAAGGCTGCCGATTTTGTCTGGGCTTAGGGTCACCCTTTGTGAGCTGCCGTCATTATTCTGTTCGCACTCTCCCTGATCTTCGATAATAACGAGTTCCTCTTCCAATCTAACACAGGGATTGGAACTCGGGTGAGGAGTGCGTTGAGCTTTTGGGGAGGAAGGAGGATCTAGGGTGAATTCTGAATCCTCCTCTCTAAAAGGGGACCAATCGTTTGGTGGATCTGTCATGGTGGAAGTGGTTCTGGAAGATTTTGGTACTGGTTGGGTGGACAAATCTGGTAGGGAGTGTGCCTCGGCCTCAGCGTGCACCGAGACCTGCACCGCTATGGCACCGCCCGCTGTGTCTGGCGGCAGAGAAGAAGCAGCAGGGACACTTTGCGTCTCTGCTTCCTCTCTCGCTTCCTCCACCTCAGTAGTGGGTGTAGGGATCTTACATTTGTCCCCTACCAGAGTGTGAGCCTCCTGTATTGATTTGTATCTCAGCCTTTTACCAATCCCTCGTTTTGCCCATAACACCGCCGTGTTAAAGCATTCTTCCCAGCCTCGGGAAGGATAGTGCTGCAGCTTGGCCATTTCTTCCACCAATGTGTCCTCATAATGGTTTTTAAGGATTAACATGGTGGTATAGGCCCAGTTTTTAGCATTACCATCTATAAGGGCTTGTGTTGTGGGGTTTGGCAGAGCTGGTTTGATGACCTCAGATAGATTTTTCTCCATCTTGGTCAATGCAGGAGGTTGTTCTTGGCTCACATTATTTTTGTGGTGTACCAGTTTGATTATTTTGAACATGGTACGGGTTTTTGAGGCAAAATCCGGGTCATCCGATTGTTTTTGAACCACATTTTGTCTCTGCTGTGTGTTCCTTTTTTGTTGTTGTGGACGAGTTGTCCATGTTCGATTTAGTTTTTGTGGGATCCTTGTGACAGGTCCCCAACGGACCTGAGGTTCAAAAAATTGTGGTCTGAAAGACCGCTGGTGTGATGCAGTATGGTAAGTATTTGGTGCCCTCGTGTGGCCTGAAAATTTTACTGCGTTTGAATAGGAGAGAGCTCTTTGTCCCTGTGCATGACGTAGGTTCTGGTTATTGCCATATTTAACCACGTCTGCATAAGAGAATGACCTCTCTCCTTGTGGATGGTGTCCCGTACGGTGGTGAGGACGGTTCATAGGTGTGTCTTGGACAGCACGCCTGCGTCCACGGGTGACAACCATCCAACCATCTCTGTCTGGCAGAATCATTTTTTCAAAAAGTTTTTCTTTTCTATTGCTTTTTAAACAAAATATTTATCTGGGATGTTTTTGTGTAATCAAATAAAATAAAATAATGAACTGAAATCAAGAATCTTTTTGTGTTTTTTCAAAATAAATCTCTCTTGAGAATTTGAAAATAAAATCAAGCAGTTGCCTGATTTTAAATAAAAATAATAAAATAATGTGCTCTCAAAGGAATATTTTCCTGAAAAAAGTCTCTAAAGAGCTTGAAAATAAACCAAGCAGTTGGCTTAGTTTAAATGGGAAAGTAAAATAAAATCCTTATAAAAGAAATGTTTTTTTTCCAAAAGATTTCTGAAAGCTGAGAAAGGAACAAGCCGTTGCAACGTTTCGGTTCCCTTAGAACCTTCTTCAGGCAGGCTTGTTCAGAGTATTTGCAAAAAATATTCTTTCTTTGAAAATAAAATAGATTCAGGATCAAAATAAAGCTTGAGTGTGTCTCTAATCGAGCTGGAAGAAGTGGGGAAGATTCAGTCCTCTGAGCAGCCTCTTATATAGTGTAAAGAGGCGGGGTCCAATTCAAAGGAGCCAATGAGAACCATTTCCAAGCTCAATTTCAAAAAGAAATAGTTCTAAGCCAATAGAAAACACCTGTCTTTCAGGGTATTGTGAAAGGGCATTTTTTGC
>NW_028149125.1:0-81732 GCF_946808225.1 Silurus aristotelis
GGTTAGGGTTGGGGTTAAGGTTAGCGGTTAGGTTTAGGGTTAAGGTTAGGATTAAGGGTTAGGGATAGAAATGGGGGGTTAGGGTTAGGATTTAGGATTAGGGTTAGAAATTAGGGTTAGGGATAGAAATTAGGGTTAAGGTAAGGTTTTAGGTTTAGGGCTAGAAATTAGGGTTAGGGTTAGGATTTAGGGTTAGGATTAGGATTTATGGTTAGGGCTAGAAATTAGAGTTAGGGTTAGAGTTAAGGGTTAAGGTTAGGTTTTAGGGTTAGGGTTAGAAATTAGGGTTAGGATTAGGATTTAGGGTTAGGGATAGAAATTAGGGTTAAGGTTAGATTTAGGGTTAGGGATAGAAATTAGGGTTAGGGATGGAAATTAGGGTTAAGGTTAGGTTTTAGAGTAAGGGATAGAAATTAGGGTTAGGGTTGGGGTTAGGTTTTAGGGATAGGATTTAGGGTTAGGGCTAGAAATTAGGATTAGGGTTAGGGATAGAAATTAGGGTTAAGGTTAGGTTTTAGGGTTAGGGTTAGGGATAGAAATTAGGGTTAAGTTTAGGGTTAGGGTTGGGGTTAGGTTTTGGGGTTAGGGTTAGAAGTTAGGGTTAGGTTTTAGGGTTAGGCCTAGAAATTAGGGTTAGGGTTAGGGATAGAAATAAAGGTTAAGGTTAGGTTTTAGGGTTAGGGATAGAAATTAGGGTTAGGTTTAGGGTTAGGGTTGGGTTTAGGTTTTGGGGTTAGGATTAGGATGTAGGGTTATGGTTAGAAATTAGGGTTAGGGATAGAAATTAAGGTTAAGGTTAGGATTAGGTTAAGGTTAGGGTTAGGGTTGTGGTTAGGGATACAATTCAGGGTTAGGGTTAGGTTTTAGAATTAGGGTTAGGTTTAGGTTAAGGTTAGGGCTAAGGGTTAGGGATAGGAATTAGGGTTAGGATTTAGGGTTGGGGATAGAAATTAGGGTTAGGGTTAGGTTTAGAGTCAGAGGAAGGTGCTAACCTGTTTGCACAGGCCATCAATGCCCCCTAAGAATATTTTATTCACCTCTCATTGAGGCCTTGGGGATAAGCAGTACTTAATTTCTGAATCCAAATTCTCTCTGCTCTTTTCCTCAGGGGTACAGACCATTGTGGGTTTGCCTGTAGGACCATGACCCTGAGAGCTTCCCATCCATGCTCCCGGAAGTGATTGACCAGGTGAGTATCCATTTGTTTTCCTTTTAATATGTTGTGTTTGTGTTGTGTCATCCTGATCAAGATGGTGTTGCCCGTCTCTCCAACATATTGGGCTCCACATTGATTACAGGAAATGAGGTAAACACAATTTTTGCTGTGCACTGTACTTGAGCGATGAGTGGTGAAGACTTCCTTGGTAAATTTGTTTTGAATGTGTTGTTTTTGTTCCATGTATTGTCCCTGATGTTTAGGTTTTCCCTGCTGGAGAGGATTGAGTTTGGCCCTGACCAAATAGTCTTGCAGGTTTTTGCTTTTCCTGAAAGCTGCAATGACTTTGTGGTCTCTGAATCTTGGTGTTTGTCCCAATATTTGCATAAAATTGGACCTTATCTCCCTGATGAGCTTCACAGAGACAGAGGAATATGTCAGGACGAGCGGCACGCTGGTGCCTTCCGCCCGGGTTCCTATTGTGAGGTAGGATTTAAAAATCCTCCTCAAAAAGGACCTTTTATAACCTCTGTTCCTGAGTGCTCTAAAGAGGATTCGTGTCGCTTCCATGAAGTCCCGTTCTCGGGTACATATGCGACGAAACCTCAGGAGTTGTGATTTCACCAGGCCAGAGTAAGTGTGTTTAGGGTGAAAGCTCTCCTTGTGCAGTAGAGCGTGTGTGTCTGTTTCCTTAAAGAATACCTTGATGTCCAATTTGTGTGTGGAACTGAAATCCGGGCCTTTGTATGTCGTGGTGTCCAAAAAATCCACCGAGAGCTGACTAATGGAGGATTTCAGTTTTATGGATGGGTTATGGTTGTTAAGTGTTGTTAAAAACTCATCAAACTCCCTCTCTGTGTGTGTCCAAACTCCCCATATATCATCAAGATATCTAAAATAATGAAGAGGCCGTTTATGGCACCGGGATAGGGCCGAGGTCTCCCATTCTGCCATAAATATGTTGGCGTAGGCCGGAGCAAACTTCTTCCCCATCGCTGTTCCCTTAATCTGAAGGAAGAATTCCCCATTGAACTCAAAGTCGTTCCTCTTTAGATTTATTTCTAACAACTGGATGAGTTCTTTATCAGGCCTGGATCTGTCCGGGTATTTTTGAAAAATATTTTTTATGGCCTGTATTCCTTCCTGGATGTCGATATTTGTGTAAAGGCTGTCAATGTCCATAGTGAACAGGACAGCCTCTTGGGGAATTTCAAGTCCTTTAACTTTCTGAATAAAGTCATATGTGTCTTTTAAATAGCTAGGGTGGCCCGTGGAAAGGGGATTTAAATAAAAGTCCAGGAATTCGGCCGTATAGTACGTTTCGCTTCCGCAATCCGACACTATAGGCCTTCCTGGAGGAATTTCGTGGGGTTTGCTCCATTTGGCCGGATCTTTGTGTATTTTAGGGAGCATGTAGAATCTCCTGCTCCTGGGCTCTGTGTCACCCAAGAGATAGGACTTCTGTTTGGCATTTATGTGCTTTTTTGTATACAAGACTTGGACTATTTCCTTGACTAGGGGTACAGTGTCCGGGTAGATAGGTTTGTCTAATTTTTTGTAATAAATTTTATCCTGTAATTGTCTGTACCCTTCCCACAGATATTGCTCGCGGTCCATAATAACTGTTGCACTGCCCTTGTCAGCGGGTTTGATGATAATATTTTGGTTATTTTTTAACTCTTCAAGAGCACTGATTTCCTCAGGAGTGAGGTTAAGTTGTTCCCAATATGGTCTGCAGTGTCTCTTGAAGGATCTAAGGTCTGTATCGAACAACGTGAGAAGATCAGTGGGCAGTTTATCCATGGGTGGGACCCAGTCTGATTTAGGTGTGAAAGGTGGGGGAGTTTGATCTGCGTCATTTTGAAAATAGGATGCCAATTTTAGTCTTCGGTGGTATTGTTGCAGATCATATCGCATTTGCCTCCCGCTATATTGTCTGTTAATTTTCCATGCCGGAATAAAGGTTAGGCCTCTATTAAGCAGGCTGAATTGTGGTCGAGTGATCTTGGCTTTTTTGGCCAAAACAACCACATTTTTGTTCCCCTCCTGTGCATGCAGGCTTATGGGGAGATTTAATTTAAATGTTGAAGCCAATGTTCCAGCATTTTTCCGGCTGTATTAACTGTCCAGTGAATATTGTCACTTTCAGTGTGGAACTCTGATCTGGGCAGGGCCGGAATATGATTTAGGTTGGCAGTGATGTAACCACTCAGGAGGTTTAATTGTGTTTGCTCCTTTGTTGGGAGCATTCCTGAATAGTTCAGTTCTGGAACCCAAATCTGCGCAAGCGGGAATTTTTCTTTTGCTGCTCTTAAAGCCGCCTGCATTTGTTTAATTGCAGTGTCTTTAGCGTTTTGAGTCCGACTGTTAATGCCCAGCGCTAAAATGAAATGCTCTACCTCATTGGAGACCGGAATTTTATTAATAACGGCCTCCATGTGTCTGAACGTGGCCCCCGGATAGCTTTCTATTTGGAGGTCTGGGTTCTTAAAGGGGGGAATCCTGGAGAGGTTGGAATCCCCAATGACCAGGTATTTCTTACGGACAGTCAGTTTCCACTCTATCATTTTTCTGGGCGTGTTTATGTGCCTATTTGGAACACCCTCACTGGAGTCACATGGTGTTGCAGAAGGCACCTTGAGCTCCATATTAATACGGGCCTGTGTGGCTGTTCTAAGGCTGCCGATTTTGTCTGGGCTTAGGGTCACCCTTTGTGAGCTGCCGTCATTATTCTGCTCGCACTCTCCCTGGTCCTCGATAATAACGAGTTCCTCTTCCCATCTAACACAGGGATTGGAACTCGGGCAAGGAGTGCGTTGCGCTTTTGGGGAGGCAGGAGGATCTAGGGCGATTTCGGACTGACTGTCCGAATCTTCTTCCCTATAAGGCGACCAATCGTTTGGTGGATCTGTCATGGTGGAAGTGGTTCTGGAAGATTTTGGTTCTGGTTGGGTGGACAGATCTGGTAGGGAGTGTGCCTCGGCCTCGGCATGCACCGAGGCCTGCACCGCGATGGCACCGTCAGCTGCTTCAGGTGATAGAGAAGAAGCAGCAGGGACACTTTGCGTCTCTGCTTCCTCTCTCGCCTCCTCCACATCAGCAGTGGGTGTAGGGATCTTATATTTGTCCCCTATCAGTGTGTGAGCATCCTGTATTGATCTATACCTCAGTCTTTTCCCAATCCCACGTTTTGCCCATAACACAGCAGTGTTAAAACATTCTTCCCAGCCTCGGGAAGGATATTGCTGCAGCTTGGCCATTTCTTCCACCAATGTGTCCTCATAATGGTTTTTGAGGATCAACATGGTGGTATAGGCCCAGTTTTTAGCATTGCCTTCTATGAGGGCTTGTGTTGTGGGGTTTGGCAGAGCTGGTTTGATGACCTCAGATAGATTTTTCTCCATCTTGGTCAATGCAGGAGGTTGTTCATGGCTCACATTATTTTTGTGGTGTACCAATTTAATTATTTTGAACATGGTACGAGTTTTTGTTACAAAATCCGGGTCATCTAATTGTTTTTGAACAACTTTTTGTCTCTGCTGTGTGTTCTTTTTTTGTTGTTGTGGATGAGTTGTCCATGTTCGATTTACTTTTTGTGGGATCATTGTGACAGGTCCCCAACAGACCTGAGGTTCAAAAAATTGTGGTCTGAAAGACCGCTGACGTGATGCAGTACGGTAAGTATTTGCTGCCCTCGTGTGGCCTGAAAATTTAACTGCGTTTGTATAGGAGAGGGCCCTTTGTCCCTGTGCATGACGTAGGTTCTGGTTATTGCCATATTTAACCACGTCTGCATAAGAGAATCGCCTCTCTCCTTGTGGATGGTGTCCCGTACGGTGGTGAGGACGGTGCATAGGTGTGTCTTGGACAGCACGCCTGCGTCCACGGGTGACAACCATCCAACCATCTCTGTCTGGCAGAATCATTTTTTCAAAGAGTTTTTCTTTTCTATTGCTTTCTAAACAAAATATTTATCTGGGATGTTTTTGTGTAATCAAATAAAATAAAATAATGAACTGAAATCAAGAATCTTTTTGTGTTTTTTCAAAATAAATCTCTCTTGAGAATTTGAAAATAAAATCAAGCAGTTGCCTGATTTTAAATAAAAATAATAAAATAATGTGCTCTCAAAGGAATATTTTCCTGAAAAAAGTCTCTAAAGAGCTTGAAAATAAACCAAGCAGTTGGCTTAGTTTAAATGGGAAAATAAAATAAAATCCTTATAAAAGAAATGTTTTTTTTCCAAAAGATTTCTGAAAGCTGAGAAAGGAACAAGCCGTTGCAACGTTTCGGTTCCCTTAGAACCTTCTTCAGGCAGGCTTGTTCAGAGTATTTGCAAAAAATATTCTTTCTTTGAAAATAAAATAGATTCAGGATCAAAATAAAGCTTGAGTGTGTCTCTAATCGAGCTGGAAGAAGTGGGGAAGATTCAGTCCTCTGAGCAGCCTCTTATATAGTGTAAAGAGGCGGGTCCAATTCAAATGAGCCAATGAGAACCATTTCCCAGCTCAATTTCAAAAAGAAATAGTTCTCAGCCAATAGAATACACCTGTATTTCAGTGTATTGAGAAAAGGCATTTTTTGAAATTTGATGAGGATTAATGAATTAAATGAATTATTTAATAATAATTAAATTAATAATTAATGATTTAAAGAATTTTGCATGACCCTAGGTTTTTAACAGGCATGAGGCACGGGCCGGTTAGGGTTGGGGTTAAGGTTAGCGGTTAGGTTTAGGGTTAAGGTTAGGATTAAGGGTTAGGGATAGAAATGGGGGGTTAGGGTTAGGATTTAGGATTAGGGTTAGAAATTAGGGTTAGGGATAGAAATTAGGGTTAAGGTAAGGTTTTAGGTTTAGGGCTAGAAATTAGGGTTAGGGTTAGGATTTAGGGTTAGGATTAGGATTTATGGTTAGGGCTAGAAATTAGAGTTAGGGTTAGAGTTAAGGGTTAAGGTTAGGTTTTAGGGTTAGGGTTAGAAATTAGGGTTAGGATTAGGATTTAGGGTTAGGGATAGAAATTAGGGTTAAGGTTAGATTTAGGGTTAGGGATAGAAATTAGGGTTAGGGATGGAAATTAGGGTTAAGGTTAGGTTTTAGAGTAAGGGATAGAAATTAGGGTTAGGGTTGGGGTTAGGTTTTAGGGATAGGATTTAGGGTTAGGGCTAGAAATTAGGATTAGGGTTAGGGATAGAAATTAGGGTTAAGGTTAGGTTTTAGGGTTAGGGTTAGGGATAGAAATTAGGGTTAAGTTTAGGGTTAGGGTTGGGGTTAGGTTTTGGGGTTAGGGTTAGAAGTTAGGGTTAGGTTTTAGGGTTAGGCCTAGAAATTAGGGTTAGGGTTAGGGATAGAAATAAAGGTTAAGGTTAGGTTTTAGGGTTAGGGATAGAAATTAGGGTTAGGTTTAGGGTTAGGGTTGGGTTTAGGTTTTGGGGTTAGGATTAGGATGTAGGGTTATGGTTAGAAATTAGGGTTAGGGATAGAAATTAAGGTTAAGGTTAGGATTAGGTTAAGGTTAGGGTTAGGGTTGTGGTTAGGGATACAATTCAGGGTTAGGGTTAGGTTTTAGAATTAGGGTTAGGTTTAGGTTAAGGTTAGGGCTAAGGGTTAGGGATAGGAATTAGGGTTAGGATTTAGGGTTGGGGATAGAAATTAGGGTTAGGGTTAGGTTTAGAGTCAGAGGAAGGTGCTAACCTGTTTGCACAGGCCATCAATGCCCCCTAAGAATATTTTATTCACCTCTCATTGAGGCCTTGGGGATAAGCAGTACTTAATTTCTGAATCCAAATTCTCTCTGCTCTTTTCCTCAGGGGTACAGACCATTGTGGGTTTGCCTGTAGGACCATGACCCTGAGAGCTTCCCATCCATGCTCCCGGAAGTGATTGACCAGGTGAGTATCCATTTGTTTTCCTTTTAATATGTTGTGTTTGTGTTGTGTCATCCTGATCAAGATGGTGTTGCCCGTCTCTCCAACATATTGGGCTCCACATTGATTACAGGAAATGAGGTAAACACAATTTTTGCTGTGCACTGTACTTGAGCGATGAGTGGTGAAGACTTCCTTGGTAAATTTGTTTTGAATGTGTTGTTTTTGTTCCATGTATTGTCCCTGATGTTTAGGTTTTCCCTGCTGGAGAGGATTGAGTTTGGCCCTGACCAAATAGTCTTGCAGGTTTTTGCTTTTCCTGAAAGCTGCAATGACTTTGTGGTCTCTGAATCTTGGTGTTTGTCCCAATATTTGCATAAAATTGGACCTTATCTCCCTGATGAGCTTCACAGAGACAGAGGAATATGTCAGGACGAGCGGCACGCTGGTGCCTTCCGCCCGGGTTCCTATTGTGAGGTAGGATTTAAAAATCCTCCTCAAAAAGGACCTTTTATAACCTCTGTTCCTGAGTGCTCTAAAGAGGATTCGTGTCGCTTCCATGAAGTCCCGTTCTCGGGTACATATGCGACGAAACCTCAGGAGTTGTGATTTCACCAGGCCAGAGTAAGTGTGTTTAGGGTGAAAGCTCTCCTTGTGCAGTAGAGCGTGTGTGTCTGTTTCCTTAAAGAATACCTTGATGTCCAATTTGTGTGTGGAACTGAAATCCGGGCCTTTGTATGTCGTGGTGTCCAAAAAATCCACCGAGAGCTGACTAATGGAGGATTTCAGTTTTATGGATGGGTTATGGTTGTTAAGTGTTGTTAAAAACTCATCAAACTCCCTCTCTGTGTGTGTCCAAACTCCCCGTATATCATCAAGATATCTAAAATAATGAAGAGGCCGTTTATGGCACCGGGATAGGGCCGAGGTCTCCCATTCTGCCATAAATATGTTGGCGTAGGCCGGAGCAAACTTCTTCCCCATCGCTGTTCCCTTAATCTGAAGGAAGAATTCCCCATTGAACTCAAAGTCGTTCCTCTTTAGATTTATTTCTAACAACTGGATGAGTTCTTTATCAGGCCTGGATCTGTCCGGGTATTTTTGAAAAATATTTTTTATGGCCTGTATTCCTTCCTGGATGTCGATATTTGTGTAAAGGCTGTCAATGTCCATAGTGAACAGGACAGCCTCTTGGGGAATTTCAAGTCCTTTAACTTTCTGAATAAAGTCATATGTGTCTTTTAAATAGCTAGGGTGGCCCGTGGAAAGGGGATTTAAATAAAAGTCCAGGAATTCGGCCGTATAGTACGTTTCGCTTCCGCAATCCGACACTATAGGCCTTCCTGGAGGAATTTCGTGGGGTTTGCTCCATTTGGCCGGATCTTTGTGTATTTTAGGGAGCATGTAGAATCTCCTGCTCCTGGGCTCTGTGTCACCCAAGAGATAGGACTTCTGTTTGGCATTTATGTGCTTTTTTGTATACAAGACTTGGACTATTTCCTTGACTAGGGGTACAGTGTCCGGGTAGATAGGTTTGTCTAATTTTTTGTAATAAATTTTATCCTGTAATTGTCTGTACCCTTCCCACAGATATTGCTCGCGGTCCATAATAACTGTTGCACTGCCCTTGTCAGCGGGTTTGATGATAATATTTTGGTTATTTTTTAACTCTTCAAGAGCACTGATTTCCTCAGGAGTGAGGTTAAGTTGTTCCCAATATGGTCTGCAGTGTCTCTTGAAGGATCTAAGGTCTGTATCGAACAACGTGAGAAGATCAGTGGGCAGTTTATCCATGGGTGGGACCCAGTCTGATTTAGGTGTGAAAGGTGGGGGAGTTTGATCTGCGTCATTTTGAAAATAGGATGCCAATTTTAGTCTTCGGTGGTATTGTTGCAGATCATATCGCATTTGCCTCCCGCTATATTGTCTGTTAATTTTCCATGCCGGAATAAAGGTTAGGCCTCTATTAAGCAGGCTGAATTGTGGTCGAGTGATCTTGGCTTTTTTGGCCAAAACAACCACATTTTTGTTCCCCTCCTGTGCATGCAGGCTTATGGGGAGATTTAATTTAAATGTTGAAGCCAATGTTCCAGCATTTTTCCGGCTGTATTAACTGTCCAGTGAATATTGTCACTTTCAGTGTGGAACTCTGATCTGGGCAGGGCCGGAATATGATTTAGGTTGGCAGTGATGTAACCACTCAGGAGGTTTAATTGTGTTTGCTCCTTTGTTGGGAGCATTCCTGAATAGTTCAGTTCTGGAACCCAAATCTGCGCAAGCGGGAATTTTTCTTTTGCTGCTCTTAAAGCCGCCTGCATTTGTTTAATTGCAGTGTCTTTAGCGTTTTGAGTCCGACTGTTAATGCCCAGCGCTAAAATGAAATGCTCTACCTCATTGGAGACCGGAATTTTATTAATAACGGCCTCCATGTGTCTGAACGTGGCCCCCGGATAGCTTTCTATTTGGAGGTCTGGGTTCTTAAAGGGGGGAATCCTGGAGAGGTTGGAATCCCCAATGACCAGGTATTTCTTACGGACAGTCAGTTTCCACTCTATCATTTTTCTGGGCGTGTTTATGTGCCTATTTGGAACACCCTCACTGGAGTCACATGGTGTTGCAGAAGGCACCTTGAGCTCCATATTAATACGGGCCTGTGTGGCTGTTCTAAGGCTGCCGATTTTGTCTGGGCTTAGGGTCACCCTTTGTGAGCTGCCGTCATTATTCTGCTCGCACTCTCCCTGGTCCTCGATAATAACGAGTTCCTCTTCCCATCTAACACAGGGATTGGAACTCGGGCAAGGAGTGCGTTGCGCTTTTGGGGAGGCAGGAGGATCTAGGGCGATTTCGGACTGACTGTCCGAATCTTCTTCCCTATAAGGCGACCAATCGTTTGGTGGATCTGTCATGGTGGAAGTGGTTCTGGAAGATTTTGGTTCTGGTTGGGTGGACAGATCTGGTAGGGAGTGTGCCTCGGCCTCGGCATGCACCGAGGCCTGCACCGCGATGGCACCGTCAGCTGCTTCAGGTGATAGAGAAGAAGCAGCAGGGACACTTTGCGTCTCTGCTTCCTCTCTCGCCTCCTCCACATCAGCAGTGGGTGTAGGGATCTTATATTTGTCCCCTATCAGTGTGTGAGCATCCTGTATTGATCTATACCTCAGTCTTTTCCCAATCCCACGTTTTGCCCATAACACAGCAGTGTTAAAACATTCTTCCCAGCCTCGGGAAGGATATTGCTGCAGCTTGGCCATTTCTTCCACCAATGTGTCCTCATAATGGTTTTTGAGGATCAACATGGTGGTATAGGCCCAGTTTTTAGCATTGCCTTCTATGAGGGCTTGTGTTGTGGGGTTTGGCAGAGCTGGTTTGATGACCTCAGATAGATTTTTCTCCATCTTGGTCAATGCAGGAGGTTGTTCATGGCTCACATTATTTTTGTGGTGTACCAATTTAATTATTTTGAACATGGTACGAGTTTTTGTTACAAAATCCGGGTCATCTAATTGTTTTTGAACAACTTTTTGTCTCTGCTGTGTGTTCTTTTTTTGTTGTTGTGGATGAGTTGTCCATGTTCGATTTACTTTTTGTGGGATCATTGTGACAGGTCCCCAACAGACCTGAGGTTCAAAAAATTGTGGTCTGAAAGACCGCTGACGTGATGCAGTACGGTAAGTATTTGCTGCCCTCGTGTGGCCTGAAAATTTAACTGCGTTTGTATAGGAGAGGGCCCTTTGTCCCTGTGCATGACGTAGGTTCTGGTTATTGCCATATTTAACCACGTCTGCATAAGAGAATCGCCTCTCTCCTTGTGGATGGTGTCCCGTACGGTGGTGAGGACGGTGCATAGGTGTGTCTTGGACAGCACGCCTGCGTCCACGGGTGACAACCATCCAACCATCTCTGTCTGGCAGAATCATTTTTTCAAAGAGTTTTTCTTTTCTATTGCTTTCTAAACAAAATATTTATCTGGGATGTTTTTGTGTAATCAAATAAAATAAAATAATGAACTGAAATCAAGAATCTTTTTGTGTTTTTTCAAAATAAATCTCTCTTGAGAATTTGAAAATAAAATCAAGCAGTTGCCTGATTTTAAATAAAAATAATAAAATAATGTGCTCTCAAAGGAATATTTTCCTGAAAAAAGTCTCTAAAGAGCTTGAAAATAAACCAAGCAGTTGGCTTAGTTTAAATGGGAAAATAAAATAAAATCCTTATAAAAGAAATGTTTTTTTTCCAAAAGATTTCTGAAAGCTGAGAAAGGAACAAGCCGTTGCAACGTTTCGGTTCCCTTAGAACCTTCTTCAGGCAGGCTTGTTCAGAGTATTTGCAAAAAATATTCTTTCTTTGAAAATAAAATAGATTCAGGATCAAAATAAAGCTTGAGTGTGTCTCTAATCGAGCTGGAAGAAGTGGGGAAGATTCAGTCCTCTGAGCAGCCTCTTATATAGTGTAAAGAGGCGGGTCCAATTCAAATGAGCCAATGAGAACCATTTCCCAGCTCAATTTCAAAAAGAAATAGTTCTCAGCCAATAGAATACACCTGTATTTCAGTGTATTGAGAAAAGGCATTTTTTGAAATTTGATGAGGATTAATGAATTAAATGAATTATTTAATAATAATTAAATTAATAATTAATGATTTAAAGAATTTTGCATGACCCTAGGTTTTTAACAGGCATGAGGCACGGGCCGGTTAGGGTTGGGGTTAAGGTTAGCGGTTAGGTTTAGGGTTAAGGTTAGGATTAAGGGTTAGGGATAGAAATGGGGGGTTAGGGTTAGGATTTAGGATTAGGGTTAGAAATTAGGGTTAGGGATAGAAATTAGGGTTAAGGTAAGGTTTTAGGTTTAGGGCTAGAAATTAGGGTTAGGGTTAGGATTTAGGGTTAGGATTAGGATTTATGGTTAGGGCTAGAAATTAGAGTTAGGGTTAGAGTTAAGGGTTAAGGTTAGGTTTTAGGGTTAGGGTTAGAAATTAGGGTTAGGATTAGGATTTAGGGTTAGGGATAGAAATTAGGGTTAAGGTTAGATTTAGGGTTAGGGATAGAAATTAGGGTTAGGGATGGAAATTAGGGTTAAGGTTAGGTTTTAGAGTAAGGGATAGAAATTAGGGTTAGGGTTGGGGTTAGGTTTTAGGGATAGGATTTAGGGTTAGGGCTAGAAATTAGGATTAGGGTTAGGGATAGAAATTAGGGTTAAGGTTAGGTTTTAGGGTTAGGGTTAGGGATAGAAATTAGGGTTAAGTTTAGGGTTAGGGTTGGGGTTAGGTTTTGGGGTTAGGGTTAGAAGTTAGGGTTAGGTTTTAGGGTTAGGCCTAGAAATTAGGGTTAGGGTTAGGGATAGAAATAAAGGTTAAGGTTAGGTTTTAGGGTTAGGGATAGAAATTAGGGTTAGGTTTAGGGTTAGGGTTGGGTTTAGGTTTTGGGGTTAGGATTAGGATGTAGGGTTATGGTTAGAAATTAGGGTTAGGGATAGAAATTAAGGTTAAGGTTAGGATTAGGTTAAGGTTAGGGTTAGGGTTGTGGTTAGGGATACAATTCAGGGTTAGGGTTAGGTTTTAGAATTAGGGTTAGGTTTAGGTTAAGGTTAGGGCTAAGGGTTAGGGATAGGAATTAGGGTTAGGATTTAGGGTTAGGGATAGAAATTAGGGTTAGGGTTAGGTTTAGAGTCAGAGGAAGGTGCTAACCTGTTTGCACAGGCCATCAATGCCCCCTAAGAATATTTTATTCACCTCTCATTGAGGCCTTGGGGATAAGCAGTACTTAATTTCTGAATCCAAATTCTCTCTGCTCTTTTCCTCAGGGGTACAGACCATTGTGGGTTTGCCTGTAGGACCATGACCCTGAGAGCTTCCCATCCATGCTCCCGGAAGTGATTGACCAGGTGAGTATCCATTTGTTTTCCTTTTAATATGTTGTGTTTGTGTTGTGTCATCCTGATCAAGATGGTGTTGCCCGTCTCTCCAACATATTGGGCTCCACATTGATTACAGGAAATGAGGTAAACACAATTTTTGCTGTGCACTGTACTTGAGCGATGAGTGGTGAAGACTTCCTTGGTAAATTTGTTTTGAATGTGTTGTTTTTGTTCCATGTATTGTCCCTGATGTTTAGGTTTTCCCTGCTGGAGAGGATTGAGTTTGGCCCTGACCAAATAGTCTTGCAGGTTTTTGCTTTTCCTGAAAGCTGCAATGACTTTGTGGTCTCTGAATCTTGGTGTTTGTCCCAATATTTGCATAAAATTGGACCTTATCTCCCTGATGAGCTTCACAGAGACAGAGGAATATGTCAGGACGAGCGGCACGCTGGTGCCTTCCGCCCGGGTTCCTATTGTGAGGTAGGATTTAAAAATCCTCCTCAAAAAGGACCTTTTATAACCTCTGTTCCTGAGTGCTCTAAAGAGGATTCGTGTCGCTTCCATGAAGTCCCGTTCTCGGGTACATATGCGACGAAACCTCAGGAGTTGTGATTTCACCAGGCCAGAGTAAGTGTGTTTAGGGTGAAAGCTCTCCTTGTGCAGTAGAGCGTGTGTGTCTGTTTCCTTAAAGAATACCTTGATGTCCAATTTGTGTGTGGAACTGAAATCCGGGCCTTTGTATGTCGTGGTGTCCAAAAAATCCACCGAGAGCTGACTAATGGAGGATTTCAGTTTTATGGATGGGTTATGGTTGTTAAGTGTTGTTAAAAACTCATCAAACTCCCTCTCTGTGTGTGTCCAAACTCCCCATATATCATCAAGATATCTAAAATAATGAAGAGGCCGTTTATGGCACCGGGATAGGGCCGAGGTCTCCCATTCTGCCATAAATATGTTGGCGTAGGCCGGAGCAAACTTCTTCCCCATCGCTGTTCCCTTAATCTGAAGGAAGAATTCCCCATTGAACTCAAAGTCGTTCCTCTTTAGATTTATTTCTAACAACTGGATGAGTTCTTTATCAGGCCTGGATCTGTCCGGGTATTTTTGAAAAATATTTTTTATGGCCTGTATTCCTTCCTGGATGTCGATATTTGTGTAAAGGCTGTCAATGTCCATAGTGAACAGGACAGCCTCTTGGGGAATTTCAAGTCCTTTAACTTTCTGAATAAAGTCATATGTGTCTTTTAAATAGCTAGGGTGGCCCGTGGAAAGGGGATTTAAATAAAAGTCCAGGAATTCGGCCGTATAGTACGTTTCGCTTCCGCAATCCGACACTATAGGCCTTCCTGGAGGAATTTCGTGGGGTTTGCTCCATTTGGCCGGATCTTTGTGTATTTTAGGGAGCATGTAGAATCTCCTGCTCCTGGGCTCTGTGTCACCCAAGAGATAGGACTTCTGTTTGGCATTTATGTGCTTTTTTGTATACAAGACTTGGACTATTTCCTTGACTAGGGGTACAGTGTCCGGGTAGATAGGTTTGTCTAATTTTTTGTAATAAATTTTATCCTGTAATTGTCTGTACCCTTCCCACAGATATTGCTCGCGGTCCATAATAACTGTTGCACTGCCCTTGTCAGCGGGTTTGATGATAATATTTTGGTTATTTTTTAACTCTTCAAGAGCACTGATTTCCTCAGGAGTGAGGTTAAGTTGTTCCCAATATGGTCTGCAGTGTCTCTTGAAGGATCTAAGGTCTGTATCGAACAACGTGAGAAGATCAGTGGGCAGTTTATCCATGGGTGGGACCCAGTCTGATTTAGGTGTGAAAGGTGGGGGAGTTTGATCTGCGTCATTTTGAAAATAGGATGCCAATTTTAGTCTTCGGTGGTATTGTTGCAGATCATATCGCATTTGCCTCCCGCTATATTGTCTGTTAATTTTCCATGCCGGAATAAAGGTTAGGCCTCTATTAAGCAGGCTGAATTGTGGTCGAGTGATCTTGGCTTTTTTGGCCAAAACAACCACATTTTTGTTCCCCTCCTGTGCATGCAGGCTTATGGGGAGATTTAATTTAAATGTTGAAGCCAATGTTCCAGCATTTTTCCGGCTGTATTAACTGTCCAGTGAATATTGTCACTTTCAGTGTGGAACTCTGATCTGGGCAGGGCCGGAATATGATTTAGGTTGGCAGTGATGTAACCACTCAGGAGGTTTAATTGTGTTTGCTCCTTTGTTGGGAGCATTCCTGAATAGTTCAGTTCTGGAACCCAAATCTGCGCAAGCGGGAATTTTTCTTTTGCTGCTCTTAAAGCCGCCTGCATTTGTTTAATTGCAGTGTCTTTAGCGTTTTGAGTCCGACTGTTAATGCCCAGCGCTAAAATGAAATGCTCTACCTCATTGGAGACCGGAATTTTATTAATAACGGCCTCCATGTGTCTGAACGTGGCCCCCGGATAGCTTTCTATTTGGAGGTCTGGGTTCTTAAAGGGGGGAATCCTGGAGAGGTTGGAATCCCCAATGACCAGGTATTTCTTACGGACAGTCAGTTTCCACTCTATCATTTTTCTGGGCGTGTTTATGTGCCTATTTGGAACACCCTCACTGGAGTCACATGGTGTTGCAGAAGGCACCTTGAGCTCCATATTAATACGGGCCTGTGTGGCTGTTCTAAGGCTGCCGATTTTGTCTGGGCTTAGGGTCACCCTTTGTGAGCTGCCGTCATTATTCTGCTCGCACTCTCCCTGGTCCTCGATAATAACGAGTTCCTCTTCCCATCTAACACAGGGATTGGAACTCGGGCAAGGAGTGCGTTGCGCTTTTGGGGAGGCAGGAGGATCTAGGGCGATTTCGGACTGACTGTCCGAATCTTCTTCCCTATAAGGCGACCAATCGTTTGGTGGATCTGTCATGGTGGAAGTGGTTCTGGAAGATTTTGGTTCTGGTTGGGTGGACAGATCTGGTAGGGAGTGTGCCTCGGCCTCGGCATGCACCGAGGCCTGCACCGCGATGGCACCGTCAGCTGCTTCAGGTGATAGAGAAGAAGCAGCAGGGACACTTTGCGTCTCTGCTTCCTCTCTCGCCTCCTCCACATCAGCAGTGGGTGTAGGGATCTTATATTTGTCCCCTATCAGTGTGTGAGCATCCTGTATTGATCTATACCTCAGTCTTTTCCCAATCCCACGTTTTGCCCATAACACAGCAGTGTTAAAACATTCTTCCCAGCCTCGGGAAGGATATTGCTGCAGCTTGGCCATTTCTTCCACCAATGTGTCCTCATAATGGTTTTTGAGGATCAACATGGTGGTATAGGCCCAGTTTTTAGCATTGCCTTCTATGAGGGCTTGTGTTGTGGGGTTTGGCAGAGCTGGTTTGATGACCTCAGATAGATTTTTCTCCATCTTGGTCAATGCAGGAGGTTGTTCATGGCTCACATTATTTTTGTGGTGTACCAATTTAATTATTTTGAACATGGTACGAGTTTTTGTTACAAAATCCGGGTCATCTAATTGTTTTTGAACAACTTTTTGTCTCTGCTGTGTGTTCTTTTTTTGTTGTTGTGGATGAGTTGTCCATGTTCGATTTACTTTTTGTGGGATCATTGTGACAGGTCCCCAACAGACCTGAGGTTCAAAAAATTGTGGTCTGAAAGACCGCTGACGTGATGCAGTACGGTAAGTATTTGCTGCCCTCGTGTGGCCTGAAAATTTAACTGCGTTTGTATAGGAGAGGGCCCTTTGTCCCTGTGCATGACGTAGGTTCTGGTTATTGCCATATTTAACCACGTCTGCATAAGAGAATCGCCTCTCTCCTTGTGGATGGTGTCCCGTACGGTGGTGAGGACGGTGCATAGGTGTGTCTTGGACAGCACGCCTGCGTCCACGGGTGACAACCATCCAACCATCTCTGTCTGGCAGAATCATTTTTTCAAAGAGTTTTTCTTTTCTATTGCTTTCTAAACAAAATATTTATCTGGGATGTTTTTGTGTAATCAAATAAAATAAAATAATGAACTGAAATCAAGAATCTTTTTGTGTTTTTTCAAAATAAATCTCTCTTGAGAATTTGAAAATAAAATCAAGCAGTTGCCTGATTTTAAATAAAAATAATAAAATAATGTGCTCTCAAAGGAATATTTTCCTGAAAAAAGTCTCTAAAGAGCTTGAAAATAAACCAAGCAGTTGGCTTAGTTTAAATGGGAAAATAAAATAAAATCCTTATAAAAGAAATGTTTTTTTTCCAAAAGATTTCTGAAAGCTGAGAAAGGAACAAGCCGTTGCAACGTTTCGGTTCCCTTAGAACCTTCTTCAGGCAGGCTTGTTCAGAGTATTTGCAAAAAATATTCTTTCTTTGAAAATAAAATAGATTCAGGATCAAAATAAAGCTTGAGTGTGTCTCTAATCGAGCTGGAAGAAGTGGGGAAGATTCAGTCCTCTGAGCAGCCTCTTATATAGTGTAAAGAGGCGGGTCCAATTCAAATGAGCCAATGAGAACCATTTCCCAGCTCAATTTCAAAAAGAAATAGTTCTCAGCCAATAGAATACACCTGTATTTCAGTGTATTGAGAAAAGGCATTTTTTGAAATTTGATGAGGATTAATGAATTAAATGAATTATTTAATAATAATTAAATTAATAATTAATGATTTAAAGAATTTTGCATGACCCTAGGTTTTTAACAGGCATGAGGCACGGGCCGGTTAGGGTTGGGGTTAAGGTTAGCGGTTAGGTTTAGGGTTAAGGTTAGGATTAAGGGTTAGGGATAGAAATGGGGGGTTAGGGTTAGGATTTAGGATTAGGGTTAGAAATTAGGGTTAGGGATAGAAATTAGGGTTAAGGTAAGGTTTTAGGTTTAGGGCTAGAAATTAGGGTTAGGGTTAGGATTTAGGGTTAGGATTAGGATTTATGGTTAGGGCTAGAAATTAGAGTTAGGGTTAGAGTTAAGGGTTAAGGTTAGGTTTTAGGGTTAGGGTTAGAAATTAGGGTTAGGATTAGGATTTAGGGTTAGGGATAGAAATTAGGGTTAAGGTTAGATTTAGGGTTAGGGATAGAAATTAGGGTTAGGGATGGAAATTAGGGTTAAGGTTAGGTTTTAGAGTAAGGGATAGAAATTAGGGTTAGGGTTGGGGTTAGGTTTTAGGGATAGGATTTAGGGTTAGGGCTAGAAATTAGGATTAGGGTTAGGGATAGAAATTAGGGTTAAGGTTAGGTTTTAGGGTTAGGGTTAGGGATAGAAATTAGGGTTAAGTTTAGGGTTAGGGTTGGGGTTAGGTTTTGGGGTTAGGGTTAGAAGTTAGGGTTAGGTTTTAGGGTTAGGCCTAGAAATTAGGGTTAGGGTTAGGGATAGAAATAAAGGTTAAGGTTAGGTTTTAGGGTTAGGGATAGAAATTAGGGTTAGGTTTAGGGTTAGGGTTGGGTTTAGGTTTTGGGGTTAGGATTAGGATGTAGGGTTATGGTTAGAAATTAGGGTTAGGGATAGAAATTAAGGTTAAGGTTAGGATTAGGTTAAGGTTAGGGTTAGGGTTGTGGTTAGGGATACAATTCAGGGTTAGGGTTAGGTTTTAGAATTAGGGTTAGGTTTAGGTTAAGGTTAGGGCTAAGGGTTAGGGATAGGAATTAGGGTTAGGATTTAGGGTTAGGGATAGAAATTAGGGTTAGGGTTAGGTTTAGAGTCAGAGGAAGGTGCTAACCTGTTTGCACAGGCCATCAATGCCCCCTAAGAATATTTTATTCACCTCTCATTGAGGCCTTGGGGATAAGCAGTACTTAATTTCTGAATCCAAATTCTCTCTGCTCTTTTCCTCAGGGGTACAGACCATTGTGGGTTTGCCTGTAGGACCATGACCCTGAGAGCTTCCCATCCATGCTCCCGGAAGTGATTGACCAGGTGAGTATCCATTTGTTTTCCTTTTAATATGTTGTGTTTGTGTTGTGTCATCCTGATCAAGATGGTGTTGCCCGTCTCTCCAACATATTGGGCTCCACATTGATTACAGGAAATGAGGTAAACACAATTTTTGCTGTGCACTGTACTTGAGCGATGAGTGGTGAAGACTTCCTTGGTAAATTTGTTTTGAATGTGTTGTTTTTGTTCCATGTATTGTCCCTGATGTTTAGGTTTTCCCTGCTGGAGAGGATTGAGTTTGGCCCTGACCAAATAGTCTTGCAGGTTTTTGCTTTTCCTGAAAGCTGCAATGACTTTGTGGTCTCTGAATCTTGGTGTTTGTCCCAATATTTGCATAAAATTGGACCTTATCTCCCTGATGAGCTTCACAGAGACAGAGGAATATGTCAGGACGAGCGGCACGCTGGTGCCTTCCGCCCGGGTTCCTATTGTGAGGTAGGATTTAAAAATCCTCCTCAAAAAGGACCTTTTATAACCTCTGTTCCTGAGTGCTCTAAAGAGGATTCGTGTCGCTTCCATGAAGTCCCGTTCTCGGGTACATATGCGACGAAACCTCAGGAGTTGTGATTTCACCAGGCCAGAGTAAGTGTGTTTAGGGTGAAAGCTCTCCTTGTGCAGTAGAGCGTGTGTGTCTGTTTCCTTAAAGAATACCTTGATGTCCAATTTGTGTGTGGAACTGAAATCCGGGCCTTTGTATGTCGTGGTGTCCAAAAAATCCACCGAGAGCTGACTAATGGAGGATTTCAGTTTTATGGATGGGTTATGGTTGTTAAGTGTTGTTAAAAACTCATCAAACTCCCTCTCTGTGTGTGTCCAAACTCCCCATATATCATCAAGATATCTAAAATAATGAAGAGGCCGTTTATGGCACCGGGATAGGGCCGAGGTCTCCCATTCTGCCATAAATATGTTGGCGTAGGCCGGAGCAAACTTCTTCCCCATCGCTGTTCCCTTAATCTGAAGGAAGAATTCCCCATTGAACTCAAAGTCGTTCCTCTTTAGATTTATTTCTAACAACTGGATGAGTTCTTTATCAGGCCTGGATCTGTCCGGGTATTTTTGAAAAATATTTTTTATGGCCTGTATTCCTTCCTGGATGTCGATATTTGTGTAAAGGCTGTCAATGTCCATAGTGAACAGGACAGCCTCTTGGGGAATTTCAAGTCCTTTAACTTTCTGAATAAAGTCATATGTGTCTTTTAAATAGCTAGGGTGGCCCGTGGAAAGGGGATTTAAATAAAAGTCCAGGAATTCGGCCGTATAGTACGTTTCGCTTCCGCAATCCGACACTATAGGCCTTCCTGGAGGAATTTCGTGGGGTTTGCTCCATTTGGCCGGATCTTTGTGTATTTTAGGGAGCATGTAGAATCTCCTGCTCCTGGGCTCTGTGTCACCCAAGAGATAGGACTTCTGTTTGGCATTTATGTGCTTTTTTGTATACAAGACTTGGACTATTTCCTTGACTAGGGGTACAGTGTCCGGGTAGATAGGTTTGTCTAATTTTTTGTAATAAATTTTATCCTGTAATTGTCTGTACCCTTCCCACAGATATTGCTCGCGGTCCATAATAACTGTTGCACTGCCCTTGTCAGCGGGTTTGATGATAATATTTTGGTTATTTTTTAATTATTTTTTAACTCTTCAAGAGCACTGATTTCCTCAGGAGTGAGGTTAAGTTGTTCCCAATATGGTCTGCAGTGTCTCTTGAAGGATCTAAGGTCTGTATCGAACAACGTGAGAAGATCAGTGGGCAGTTTATCCATGGGTGGGACCCAGTCTGATTTAGGTGTGAAAGGTGGGGGAGTTTGATCTGCGTCATTTTGAAAATAGGATGCCAATTTTAGTCTTCGGTGGTATTGTTGCAGATCATATCGCATTTGCCTCCCGCTATATTGTCTGTTAATTTTCCATGCCGGAATAAAGGTTAGGCCTCTATTAAGCAGGCTGAATTGTGGTCGAGTGATCTTGGCTTTTTTGGCCAAAACAACCACATTTTTGTTCCCCTCCTGTGCATGCAGGCTTATGGGGAGATTTAATTTAAATGTTGAAGCCAATGTTCCAGCATTTTTCCGGCTGTATTAACTGTCCAGTGAATATTGTCACTTTCAGTGTGGAACTCTGATCTGGGCAGGGCCGGAATATGATTAAGGTTGGCAGTGATGTAACCACTCAGGAGGTTTAATTGTGTTTGCTCCTTTGTTGGGAGCATTCCTGAATAGTTCAGTTCTGGAACCCAAATCTGCGCAAGCGGGAATTTTTCTTTTGCTGCTCTTAAAGCCGCCTGCATTTGTTTAATTGCAGTGTCTTTAGCGTTTTGAGTCCGACTGTTAATGCCCAGCGCTAAAATGAAATGCTCTACCTCATTGGAGACCGGAATTTTATTAATAACGGCCTCCATGTGTCTGAACGTGGCCCCCGGATAGCTTTCTATTTGGAGGTCTGGGTTCTTAAAGGGGGGAATCCTGGAGAGGTTGGAATCCCCAATGACCAGGTATTTCTTACGGACAGTCAGTTTCCACTCTATCATTTTTCTGGGCGTGTTTATGTGCCTATTTGGAACACCCTCACTGGAGTCACATGGTGTTGCAGAAGGCACCTTGAGCTCCATATTAATACGGGCCTGTGTGGCTGTTCTAAGGCTGCCGATTTTGTCTGGGCTTAGGGTCACCCTTTGTGAGCTGCCGTCATTATTCTGCTCGCACTCTCCCTGGTCCTCGATAATAACGAGTTCCTCTTCCCATCTAACACAGGGATTGGAACTCGGGCAAGGAGTGCGTTGCGCTTTTGGGGAGGCAGGAGGATCTAGGGCGATTTCGGACTGACTGTCCGAATCTTCTTCCCTATAAGGCGACCAATCGTTTGGTGGATCTGTCATGGTGGAAGTGGTTCTGGAAGATTTTGGTTCTGGTTGGGTGGACAGATCTGGTAGGGAGTGTGCCTCGGCCTCGGCATGCACCGAGGCCTGCACCGCGATGGCACCGTCAGCTGCTTCAGGTGATAGAGAAGAAGCAGCAGGGACACTTTGCGTCTCTGCTTCCTCTCTCGCCTCCTCCACATCAGCAGTGGGTGTAGGGATCTTATATTTGTCCCCTATCAGTGTGTGAGCATCCTGTATTGATCTATACCTCAGTCTTTTCCCAATCCCACGTTTTGCCCATAACACAGCAGTGTTAAAACATTCTTCCCAGCCTCGGGAAGGATATTGCTGCAGCTTGGCCATTTCTTCCACCAATGTGTCCTCATAATGGTTTTTGAGGATCAACATGGTGGTATAGGCCCAGTTTTTAGCATTGCCTTCTATGAGGGCTTGTGTTGTGGGGTTTGGCAGAGCTGGTTTGATGACCTCAGATAGATTTTTCTCCATCTTGGTCAATGCAGGAGGTTGTTCATGGCTCACATTATTTTTGTGGTGTACCAATTTAATTATTTTGAACATGGTACGAGTTTTTGTTACAAAATCCGGGTCATCTAATTGTTTTTGAACAACTTTTTGTCTCTGCTGTGTGTTCTTTTTTTGTTGTTGTGGATGAGTTGTCCATGTTCGATTTACTTTTTGTGGGATCATTGTGACAGGTCCCCAACAGACCTGAGGTTCAAAAAATTGTGGTCTGAAAGACCGCTGACGTGATGCAGTACGGTAAGTATTTGCTGCCCTCGTGTGGCCTGAAAATTTAACTGCGTTTGTATAGGAGAGGGCCCTTTGTCCCTGTGCATGACGTAGGTTCTGGTTATTGCCATATTTAACCACGTCTGCATAAGAGAATCGCCTCTCTCCTTGTGGATGGTGTCCCGTACGGTGGTGAGGACGGTGCATAGGTGTGTCTTGGACAGCACGCCTGCGTCCACGGGTGACAACCATCCAACCATCTCTGTCTGGCAGAATCATTTTTTCAAAGAGTTTTTCTTTTCTATTGCTTTCTAAACAAAATATTTATCTGGGATGTTTTTGTGTAATCAAATAAAATAAAATAATGAACTGAAATCAAGAATCTTTTTGTGTTTTTTCAAAATAAATCTCTCTTGAGAATTTGAAAATAAAATCAAGCAGTTGCCTGATTTTAAATAAAAATAATAAAATAATGTGCTCTCAAAGGAATATTTTCCTGAAAAAAGTCTCTAAAGAGCTTGAAAATAAACCAAGCAGTTGGCTTAGTTTAAATGGGAAAATAAAATAAAATCCTTATAAAAGAAATGTTTTTTTTCCAAAAGATTTCTGAAAGCTGAGAAAGGAACAAGCCGTTGCAACGTTTCGGTTCCCTTAGAACCTTCTTCAGGCAGGCTTGTTCAGAGTATTTGCAAAAAATATTCTTTCTTTGAAAATAAAATAGATTCAGGATCAAAATAAAGCTTGAGTGTGTCTCTAATCGAGCTGGAAGAAGTGGGGAAGATTCAGTCCTCTGAGCAGCCTCTTATATAGTGTAAAGAGGCGGGTCCAATTCAAATGAGCCAATGAGAACCATTTCCCAGCTCAATTTCAAAAAGAAATAGTTCTCAGCCAATAGAATACACCTGTATTTCAGTGTATTGAGAAAAGGCATTTTTTGAAATTTGATGAGGATTAATGAATTAAATGAATTATTTAATAATAATTAAATTAATAATTAATGATTTAAAGAATTTTGCATGACCCTAGGTTTTTAACAGGCATGAGGCACGGGCCGGTTAGGGTTGGGGTTAAGGTTAGCGGTTAGGTTTAGGGTTAAGGTTAGGATTAAGGGTTAGGGATAGAAATGGGGGGTTAGGGTTAGGATTTAGGATTAGGGTTAGAAATTAGGGTTAGGGATAGAAATTAGGGTTAAGGTAAGGTTTTAGGTTTAGGGCTAGAAATTAGGGTTAGGGTTAGGATTTAGGGTTAGGATTAGGATTTATGGTTAGGGCTAGAAATTAGAGTTAGGGTTAGAGTTAAGGGTTAAGGTTAGGTTTTAGGGTTAGGGTTAGAAATTAGGGTTAGGATTAGGATTTAGGGTTAGGGATAGAAATTAGGGTTAAGGTTAGATTTAGGGTTAGGGATAGAAATTAGGGTTAGGGATGGAAATTAGGGTTAAGGTTAGGTTTTAGAGTAAGGGATAGAAATTAGGGTTAGGGTTGGGGTTAGGTTTTAGGGATAGGATTTAGGGTTAGGGCTAGAAATTAGGATTAGGGTTAGGGATAGAAATTAGGGTTAAGGTTAGGTTTTAGGGTTAGGGTTAGGGATAGAAATTAGGGTTAAGTTTAGGGTTAGGGTTGGGGTTAGGTTTTGGGGTTAGGGTTAGAAGTTAGGGTTAGGTTTTAGGGTTAGGCCTAGAAATTAGGGTTAGGGTTAGGGTTAGGGTTAGGGTTAGGGTTAGAGGGTTAGGGTTAGGGTTAGGGTTAGGGTTAGGGGTAGGGGTTAGGGTTAGGGTTAGGGTTAGGGTTAGGGTTAGGGTTTAGGGTTAGGGTTAGGGTTAGGGTTAGGGTTAGGGGGTTAGGGTTAGGGTTAGGGTTAGGGTTAGGGGTTAGGGTTAGGGTTAGGGTTAGGGTTAGGGTTTAGGGTTAGGGTTAGGGTTAGGGTTAGGGTTAGGTTAGGGGAAATAGACGCAGCTCCAGGAACCATGTCAAAATCCGAGTGGGGATTGGGGTTGGGTTTAGGGTTAGGGTTAGGGGTTAGGGTTAGGGTTAGGGAGGGGTTGGGGTTAGGGTGGGGTTGGGGTTAGGGTTAGGGTGGGGTTGGGGTTAGGGTTAGGGAGGGGTTGGGGTTAGGGTTAGGGTTAGGGAGGGGTTGGGGTTAGGGTTAGGGGTTAGGGTTGGGGAGGGGTTGGGGTTAGGGTCAGGGAGGGGTTAGGGTTAGGGTTAGGGAGGGGTTGGGGTTAGGGTTAGGGTTAGGGTTAGGGAGGGGTTGGGGTTAGGGTTAGGGCTATGGATTGGTAAGGAAACTCAGATATAGACAAGCCCGGAGCCCACGTTGTGCACTGGCCTACTCCAAGTCACTAAGCACTCACATCTCCCCCGCCGCCGGTGACAAGTGGCAGGAAAATTGCCCTTAAACGTGTGTTTTTTTGTTTTACGGATGAGAACTGGACATTTGCCCACTCTCTCTTTCTCTTGCTAGCGAGAAGTGGACATTTGCCCACTCTCTCTTTCCCTTGTTAGCAACCCTTTCCCTTTTTGACCTTTTAAATGGAGGGTGTTTCCCCTTTTTTCATTTTAGCCAGTGACTTCTGATTTCATTCATTAATGCAGGACATTCGATTTCATTCATTAATGCAGGACATTTGCCTTTTCACAGATCCCCATGACGTCATTTTTAACGGTAAGTCTGTTGCAACGTTTCGGTTAATATAAACCTTCATCAGGCATAGACTTACCATTTTCTCTTCCTTTTTCCATTTTCCAAACTGGCTGCACATTTTTCCATGTTGGCTTTAATCCTTTTTCACGAGATGTTCTGTTCACCAGGTGATTGGGTCTTTGCTATTTAGCGCTTAGCCCATTAGCTTCCTTTCTCAGTTTTTTCTTCTTCTCTTTCCTTCCATTCTCTTTTCCTTTTTCCATTTTCCAAACTGGCTTTGCATTTTTCCATGTTGGCTTTAATCCTTTTTCACGAGATGCTCTGTTTTCCAGGTGATTGGGTCTTTGCTAATTAGCGCTTAGCCCATTAGCTTCCTTTCTCAGTTTTTTCTTCTTCTCTTTCCTTCCATTTTCTTTTCCTTTTTCCATTTTCCAAACTGGCTTTGCATTTTTCCATGTTGGCTTTAATCCTTTTTCACGAGATGCTCTGTTTTCCAGGTGATTGGGTCTTTGATATTTAGCGCTTAGCCCATTAGCTTCCTTTCTCAGTTTTTTCTTCTTCTCTTTCCCTCCTTTGTCCAGGCAGTGGATAAAGACAGAATTTGTCAAATGGCACCCCCAAATGGCACTGGTTAAAATTGCACCCCCCAAAAAAAAGTGTTAATTAAACATTCAGTTTTGTTTAGATTATTTTTCAAAAAATGGCCACTCATGTCCTGAAATTTGGACTATTGGCACCCCCACTGCTCGAAAACATTGGCACCCCCATACTCAGTGCTGTTCCAAACGCTCTCATCAGGTAAGTTATTCAGTTTCATGCGTCATTGTTTGTTTGTATCTTGTTTTTGTTGGTCCATAATCAGGCTTAGCCTCTCCATTTTCTTTTCCTTTTTCCATTTTCTTTTCCTTTTTCCAAGCTGGCTTTACTTATCCCCATTCTGGCTTTAAACATCCTCCCAGCTGCTCTGTTTTCCAAGTGAGTGGGCCTCTGCTATTTAGCACTTAGCCCACCAGCTTCCCATCTAAGTACTTTCGTTATTCTCTTTCCCCCCACTTCTCAGGCGGCAATATCTTTTCCTTTTTCCCAAACTGGCCTTACCTTTCCCGAAAGCTGGCTTTAAATCTTCCTTCAAGCTACTCTGTTTGCCAAGTAATTGGGCCTCTGCTATTTAGTGCTTAGCCATCCGGCCTTCTTGCACAGTTTTACACTCTGCTATTTAGTGCTTAGCCATCCGGCCTTCTTGCACAGTTTTACAAATTTTTTATAAACTGGCACCCCCAAATGGCACTGGTTTAACTGGCACCCCCAAAAAACACAGTGCTCATCGAACATTCCATTGTCTATAAGTATTTCTGCTATTTAGTGCTTAGCCATCCGGCCTTCTAGCACAGTTTTACATTATGCTATTTAGTGCTTAGCCATCCGGCCTTCCTGCACAGTTTTACAAATTTTTTATAAACTGGCACCCCCAAATGGCACTGGTTTAACTGGCACCCCCAAAAAAACACAGTGCTCATCGAACATTCCATTGTCTATAAGTATTTCTGCTATTTAGTGCTTAGCCATCCGGCCTTCTAGCACGGTTTTACATTATGCTATTTAGTGCTTAGCCATCCGGCCTTCTTGCACAGTTTTACACATTTCTTATATAAGCTGGCACCCCCAAATGGCACTGGTTTAACTGGCACCCCCAAAAAACACAGTGCTCATCGAACATTCCATTCTCTATAAGTGTTTTTCAAAATTGGCCACTCAGGTCATGAAATTAGAATTATTGGCACTCTCTTATCAGGTAAGTTAGCCAGTTCAGGAAATATGCAGAATGCCATGCAAGTGCAGCAACTCGGGGTGGCACGGGCTGGGTTAGGTTAGGGGAAATAGACGCAGCTCCAGGAACCATGTCAAAATCCGAGTGGGGATTGGGGTTGGGTTTAGGGTTAGGGTTAGGGGTTAGGGTTAGGGTTAGGGAGGGGTTGGGGTTAGGGTGGGGTTGGGGTTAGGGTTAGGGTGGGGTTGGGGTTAGGGTTAGGGAGGGGTTGGGGTTAGGGTTAGGGTTAGGGAGGGGTTGGGGTTAGGGTTAGGGGTTAGGGTTGGGGAGGGGTTGGGGTTAGGGTCAGGGAGGGGTTAGGGTTAGGGTTAGGGAGGGGTTGGGGTTAGGGTTAGGGTTAGGGTTAGGGAGGGGTTGGGGTTAGGGTTAGGGCTATGGATTGGTAAGGAAACTCAGATATAGACAAGCCCGGAGCCCACGTTGTGCACTGGCCTACTCCAAGTCACTAAGCACTCACATCTCCCCCGCCGCCGGTGACAAGTGGCAGGAAAATTGCCCTTAAACGTGTGTTTTTTTGTTTTACGGATGAGAACTGGACATTTGCCCACTCTCTCTTTCTCTTGCTAGCGAGAAGTGGACATTTGCCCACTCTCTCTTTCCCTTGTTAGCAACCCTTTCCCTTTTTGACCTTTTAAATGGAGGGTGTTTCCCCTTTTTTCATTTTAGCCAGTGACTTCTGATTTCATTCATTAATGCAGGACATTCGATTTCATTCATTAATGCAGGACATTTGCCTTTTCACAGATCCCCATGACGTCATTTTTAACGGTAAGTCTGTTGCAACGTTTCGGTTAATATAAACCTTCATCAGGCATAGACTTACCATTTTCTCTTCCTTTTTCCATTTTCCAAACTGGCTGCACATTTTTCCATGTTGGCTTTAATCCTTTTTCACGAGATGTTCTGTTCACCAGGTGATTGGGTCTTTGCTATTTAGCGCTTAGCCCATTAGCTTCCTTTCTCAGTTTTTTCTTCTTCTCTTTCCTTCCATTCTCTTTTCCTTTTTCCATTTTCCAAACTGGCTTTGCATTTTTCCATGTTGGCTTTAATCCTTTTTCACGAGATGCTCTGTTTTCCAGGTGATTGGGTCTTTGCTAATTAGCGCTTAGCCCATTAGCTTCCTTTCTCAGTTTTTTCTTCTTCTCTTTCCTTCCATTTTCTTTTCCTTTTTCCATTTTCCAAACTGGCTTTGCATTTTTCCATGTTGGCTTTAATCCTTTTTCACGAGATGCTCTGTTTTCCAGGTGATTGGGTCTTTGATATTTAGCGCTTAGCCCATTAGCTTCCTTTCTCAGTTTTTTCTTCTTCTCTTTCCCTCCTTTGTCCAGGCAGTGGATAAAGACAGAATTTGTCAAATGGCACCCCCAAATGGCACTGGTTAAAATTGCACCCCCCAAAAAAAAGTGTTAATTAAACATTCAGTTTTGTTTAGATTATTTTTCAAAAAATGGCCACTCATGTCCTGAAATTTGGACTATTGGCACCCCCACTGCTCGAAAACATTGGCACCCCCATACTCAGTGCTGTTCCAAACGCTCTCATCAGGTAAGTTATTCAGTTTCATGCGTCATTGTTTGTTTGTATCTTGTTTTTGTTGGTCCATAATCAGGCTTAGCCTCTCCATTTTCTTTTCCTTTTTCCATTTTCTTTTCCTTTTTCCAAGCTGGCTTTACTTATCCCCATTCTGGCTTTAAACATCCTCCCAGCTGCTCTGTTTTCCAAGTGAGTGGGCCTCTGCTATTTAGCACTTAGCCCACCAGCTTCCCATCTAAGTACTTTCGTTATTCTCTTTCCCCCCACTTCTCAGGCGGCAATATCTTTTCCTTTTTCCCAAACTGGCCTTACCTTTCCCGAAAGCTGGCTTTAAATCTTCCTTCAAGCTACTCTGTTTGCCAAGTAATTGGGCCTCTGCTATTTAGTGCTTAGCCATCCGGCCTTCTTGCACAGTTTTACACTCTGCTATTTAGTGCTTAGCCATCCGGCCTTCTTGCACAGTTTTACAAATTTTTTATAAACTGGCACCCCCAAATGGCACTGGTTTAACTGGCACCCCCAAAAAACACAGTGCTCATCGAACATTCCATTGTCTATAAGTATTTCTGCTATTTAGTGCTTAGCCATCCGGCCTTCTAGCACAGTTTTACATTATGCTATTTAGTGCTTAGCCATCCGGCCTTCCTGCACAGTTTTACAAATTTTTTATAAACTGGCACCCCCAAATGGCACTGGTTTAACTGGCACCCCCAAAAAAACACAGTGCTCATCGAACATTCCATTGTCTATAAGTATTTCTGCTATTTAGTGCTTAGCCATCCGGCCTTCTAGCACGGTTTTACATTATGCTATTTAGTGCTTAGCCATCCGGCCTTCTTGCACAGTTTTACACATTTCTTATATAAGCTGGCACCCCCAAATGGCACTGGTTTAACTGGCACCCCCAAAAAACACAGTGCTCATCGAACATTCCATTCTCTATAAGTGTTTTTCAAAATTGGCCACTCAGGTCATGAAATTAGAATTATTGGCACTCTCTTATCAGGTAAGTTAGCCAGTTCAGGAAATATGCAGAATGCCATGCAAGTGCAGCAACTCGGGGTGGCACGGGCTGGGTTAGGTTAGGGGAAATAGACGCAGCTCCAGGAACCATGTCAAAATCCGAGTGGGGATTGGGGTTGGGTTTAGGGTTAGGGTTAGGGGTTAGGGTTAGGGTTAGGGAGGGGTTGGGGTTAGGGTGGGGTTGGGGTTAGGGTTAGGGTGGGGTTGGGGTTAGGGTTAGGGAGGGGTTGGGGTTAGGGTTAGGGTTAGGGAGGGGTTGGGGTTAGGGTTAGGGGTTAGGGTTGGGGAGGGGTTGGGGTTAGGGTCAGGGAGGGGTTAGGGTTAGGGTTAGGGAGGGGTTGGGGTTAGGGTTAGGGTTAGGGTTAGGGAGGGGTTGGGGTTAGGGTTAGGGCTATGGATTGGTAAGGAAACTCAGATATAGACAAGCCCGGAGCCCACGTTGTGCACTGGCCTACTCCAAGTCACTAAGCACTCACATCTCCCCCGCCGCCGGTGACAAGTGGCAGGAAAATTGCCCTTAAACGTGTGTTTTTTTGTTTTACGGATGAGAACTGGACATTTGCCCACTCTCTCTTTCTCTTGCTAGCGAGAAGTGGACATTTGCCCACTCTCTCTTTCCCTTGTTAGCAACCCTTTCCCTTTTTGACCTTTTAAATGGAGGGTGTTTCCCCTTTTTTCATTTTAGCCAGTGACTTCTGATTTCATTCATTAATGCAGGACATTCGATTTCATTCATTAATGCAGGACATTTGCCTTTTCACAGATCCCCATGACGTCATTTTTAACGGTAAGTCTGTTGCAACGTTTCGGTTAATATAAACCTTCATCAGGCATAGACTTACCATTTTCTCTTCCTTTTTCCATTTTCCAAACTGGCTGCACATTTTTCCATGTTGGCTTTAATCCTTTTTCACGAGATGTTCTGTTCACCAGGTGATTGGGTCTTTGCTATTTAGCGCTTAGCCCATTAGCTTCCTTTCTCAGTTTTTTCTTCTTCTCTTTCCTTCCATTCTCTTTTCCTTTTTCCATTTTCCAAACTGGCTTTGCATTTTTCCATGTTGGCTTTAATCCTTTTTCACGAGATGCTCTGTTTTCCAGGTGATTGGGTCTTTGCTAATTAGCGCTTAGCCCATTAGCTTCCTTTCTCAGTTTTTTCTTCTTCTCTTTCCTTCCATTTTCTTTTCCTTTTTCCATTTTCCAAACTGGCTTTGCATTTTTCCATGTTGGCTTTAATCCTTTTTCACGAGATGCTCTGTTTTCCAGGTGATTGGGTCTT
The DNA here is from genome assembly GCF_946808225.1 of Silurus aristotelis. NCBI lineage: Eukaryota > Metazoa > Chordata > Actinopteri > Siluriformes > Siluridae > Silurus > Silurus aristotelis. The sequence continues at coordinate 30,683 of NW_028149125.1, forward strand.
TGATATTTAGCGCTTAGCCCATTAGCTTCCTTTCTCAGTTTTTTCTTCTTCTCTTTCCCTCCTTTGTCCAGGCAGTGGATAAAGACAGAATTTGTCAAATGGCACCCCCAAATGGCACTGGTTAAAATTGCACCCCCCAAAAAAAAGTGTTAATTAAACATTCAGTTTTGTTTAGATTATTTTTCAAAAAATGGCCACTCATGTCCTGAAATTTGGACTATTGGCACCCCCACTGCTCGAAAACATTGGCACCCCCATACTCAGTGCTGTTCCAAACGCTCTCATCAGGTAAGTTATTCAGTTTCATGCGTCATTGTTTGTTTGTATCTTGTTTTTGTTGGTCCATAATCAGGCTTAGCCTCTCCATTTTCTTTTCCTTTTTCCATTTTCTTTTCCTTTTTCCAAGCTGGCTTTACTTATCCCCATTCTGGCTTTAAACATCCTCCCAGCTGCTCTGTTTTCCAAGTGAGTGGGCCTCTGCTATTTAGCACTTAGCCCACCAGCTTCCCATCTAAGTACTTTCGTTATTCTCTTTCCCCCCACTTCTCAGGCGGCAATATCTTTTCCTTTTTCCCAAACTGGCCTTACCTTTCCCGAAAGCTGGCTTTAAATCTTCCTTCAAGCTACTCTGTTTGCCAAGTAATTGGGCCTCTGCTATTTAGTGCTTAGCCATCCGGCCTTCTTGCACAGTTTTACACTCTGCTATTTAGTGCTTAGCCATCCGGCCTTCTTGCACAGTTTTACAAATTTTTTATAAACTGGCACCCCCAAATGGCACTGGTTTAACTGGCACCCCCAAAAAACACAGTGCTCATCGAACATTCCATTGTCTATAAGTATTTCTGCTATTTAGTGCTTAGCCATCCGGCCTTCTAGCACAGTTTTACATTATGCTATTTAGTGCTTAGCCATCCGGCCTTCCTGCACAGTTTTACAAATTTTTTATAAACTGGCACCCCCAAATGGCACTGGTTTAACTGGCACCCCCAAAAAAACACAGTGCTCATCGAACATTCCATTGTCTATAAGTATTTCTGCTATTTAGTGCTTAGCCATCCGGCCTTCTAGCACGGTTTTACATTATGCTATTTAGTGCTTAGCCATCCGGCCTTCTTGCACAGTTTTACACATTTCTTATATAAGCTGGCACCCCCAAATGGCACTGGTTTAACTGGCACCCCCAAAAAACACAGTGCTCATCGAACATTCCATTCTCTATAAGTGTTTTTCAAAATTGGCCACTCAGGTCATGAAATTAGAATTATTGGCACTCTCTTATCAGGTAAGTTAGCCAGTTCAGGAAATATGCAGAATGCCATGCAAGTGCAGCAACTCGGGGTGGCACGGGCTGGGTTAGGTTAGGGGAAATAGACGCAGCTCCAGGAACCATGTCAAAATCCGAGTGGGGATTGGGGTTGGGTTTAGGGTTAGGGTTAGGGGTTAGGGTTAGGGTTAGGGAGGGGTTGGGGTTAGGGTGGGGTTGGGGTTAGGGTTAGGGTGGGGTTGGGGTTAGGGTTAGGGAGGGGTTGGGGTTAGGGTTAGGGTTAGGGAGGGGTTGGGGTTAGGGTTAGGGGTTAGGGTTGGGGAGGGGTTGGGGTTAGGGTCAGGGAGGGGTTAGGGTTAGGGTTAGGGAGGGGTTGGGGTTAGGGTTAGGGTTAGGGAGGGGTTGGGGTTAGGGTTAGGGCTATGGATTGGTAAGGAAACTCAGATATAGACAAGCCCGGAGCCCACGTTGTGCACTGGCCTACTCCAAGTCACTAAGCACTCACATCTCCCCCGCCGCCGGTGACAAGTGGCAGGAAAATTGCCCTTAAACGTGTGTTTTTTTGTTTTACGGATGAGAACTGGACATTTGCCCACTCTCTCTTTCTCTTGCTAGCGAGAAGTGGACATTTGCCCACTCTCTCTTTCCCTTGTTAGCAACCCTTTCCCTTTTTGACCTTTTAAATGGAGGGTGTTTCCCCTTTTTTCATTTTAGCCAGTGACTTCTGATTTCATTCATTAATGCAGGACATTCGATTTCATTCATTAATGCAGGACATTTGCCTTTTCACAGATCCCCATGACGTCATTTTTAACGGTAAGTCTGTTGCAACGTTTCGGTTAATATAAACCTTCATCAGGCATAGACTTACCATTTTCTCTTCCTTTTTCCATTTTCCAAACTGGCTGCACATTTTTCCATGTTGGCTTTAATCCTTTTTCACGAGATGTTCTGTTCACCAGGTGATTGGGTCTTTGCTATTTAGCGCTTAGCCCATTAGCTTCCTTTCTCAGTTTTTTCTTCTTCTCTTTCCTTCCATTCTCTTTTCCTTTTTCCATTTTCCAAACTGGCTTTGCATTTTTCCATGTTGGCTTTAATCCTTTTTCACGAGATGCTCTGTTTTCCAGGTGATTGGGTCTTTGCTAATTAGCGCTTAGCCCATTAGCTTCCTTTCTCAGTTTTTTCTTCTTCTCTTTCCTTCCATTTTCTTTTCCTTTTTCCATTTTCCAAACTGGCTTTGCATTTTTCCATGTTGGCTTTAATCCTTTTTCACGAGATGCTCTGTTTTCCAGGTGATTGGGTCTTTGATATTTAGCGCTTAGCCCATTAGCTTCCTTTCTCAGTTTTTTCTTCTTCTCTTTCCCTCCTTTGTCCAGGCAGTGGATAAAGACAGAATTTGTCAAATGGCACCCCCAAATGGCACTGGTTAAAATTGCACCCCCCAAAAAAAAGTGTTAATTAAACATTCAGTTTTGTTTAGATTATTTTTCAAAAAATGGCCACTCATGTCCTGAAATTTGGACTATTGGCACCCCCACTGCTCGAAAACATTGGCACCCCCATACTCAGTGCTGTTCCAAACGCTCTCATCAGGTAAGTTATTCAGTTTCATGCGTCATTGTTTGTTTGTATCTTGTTTTTGTTGGTCCATAATCAGGCTTAGCCTCTCCATTTTCTTTTCCTTTTTCCATTTTCTTTTCCTTTTTCCAAGCTGGCTTTACTTATCCCCATTCTGGCTTTAAACATCCTCCCAGCTGCTCTGTTTTCCAAGTGAGTGGGCCTCTGCTATTTAGCACTTAGCCCACCAGCTTCCCATCTAAGTACTTTCGTTATTCTCTTTCCCCCCACTTCTCAGGCGGCAATATCTTTTCCTTTTTCCCAAACTGGCCTTACCTTTCCCGAAAGCTGGCTTTAAATCTTCCTTCAAGCTACTCTGTTTGCCAAGTAATTGGGCCTCTGCTATTTAGTGCTTAGCCATCCGGCCTTCTTGCACAGTTTTACACTCTGCTATTTAGTGCTTAGCCATCCGGCCTTCTTGCACAGTTTTACAAATTTTTTATAAACTGGCACCCCCAAATGGCACTGGTTTAACTGGCACCCCCAAAAAACACAGTGCTCATCGAACATTCCATTGTCTATAAGTATTTCTGCTATTTAGTGCTTAGCCATCCGGCCTTCTAGCACAGTTTTACATTATGCTATTTAGTGCTTAGCCATCCGGCCTTCCTGCACAGTTTTACAAATTTTTTATAAACTGGCACCCCCAAATGGCACTGGTTTAACTGGCACCCCCAAAAAAACACAGTGCTCATCGAACATTCCATTGTCTATAAGTATTTCTGCTATTTAGTGCTTAGCCATCCGGCCTTCTAGCACGGTTTTACATTATGCTATTTAGTGCTTAGCCATCCGGCCTTCTTGCACAGTTTTACACATTTCTTATATAAGCTGGCACCCCCAAATGGCACTGGTTTAACTGGCACCCCCAAAAAACACAGTGCTCATCGAACATTCCATTCTCTATAAGTGTTTTTCAAAATTGGCCACTCAGGTCATGAAATTAGAATTATTGGCACTCTCTTATCAGGTAAGTTAGCCAGTTCAGGAAATATGCAGAATGCCATGCAAGTGCAGCAACTCGGGGTGGCACGGGCTGGGTTAGGTTAGGGGAAATAGACGCAGCTCCAGGAACCATGTCAAAATCCGAGTGGGGATTGGGGTTGGGTTTAGGGTTAGGGTTAGGGGTTAGGGTTAGGGTTAGGGAGGGGTTGGGGTTAGGGTGGGGTTGGGGTTAGGGTTAGGGTGGGGTTGGGGTTAGGGTTAGGGAGGGGTTGGGGTTAGGGTTAGGGTTAGGGAGGGGTTGGGGTTAGGGTTAGGGGTTAGGGTTGGGGAGGGGTTGGGGTTAGGGTCAGGGAGGGGTTAGGGTTAGGGTTAGGGAGGGGTTGGGGTTAGGGTTAGGGTTAGGGTTAGGGAGGGGTTGGGGTTAGGGTTAGGGCTATGGATTGGTAAGGAAACTCAGATATAGACAAGCCCGGAGCCCACGTTGTGCACTGGCCTACTCCAAGTCACTAAGCACTCACATCTCCCCCGCCGCCGGTGACAAGTGGCAGGAAAATTGCCCTTAAACGTGTGTTTTTTTGTTTTACGGATGAGAACTGGACATTTGCCCACTCTCTCTTTCTCTTGCTAGCGAGAAGTGGACATTTGCCCACTCTCTCTTTCCCTTGTTAGCAACCCTTTCCCTTTTTGACCTTTTAAATGGAGGGTGTTTCCCCTTTTTTCATTTTAGCCAGTGACTTCTGATTTCATTCATTAATGCAGGACATTCGATTTCATTCATTAATGCAGGACATTTGCCTTTTCACAGATCCCCATGACGTCATTTTTAACGGTAAGTCTGTTGCAACGTTTCGGTTAATATAAACCTTCATCAGGCATAGACTTACCATTTTCTCTTCCTTTTTCCATTTTCCAAACTGGCTGCACATTTTTCCATGTTGGCTTTAATCCTTTTTCACGAGATGTTCTGTTCACCAGGTGATTGGGTCTTTGCTATTTAGCGCTTAGCCCATTAGCTTCCTTTCTCAGTTTTTTCTTCTTCTCTTTCCTTCCATTCTCTTTTCCTTTTTCCATTTTCCAAACTGGCTTTGCATTTTTCCATGTTGGCTTTAATCCTTTTTCACGAGATGCTCTGTTTTCCAGGTGATTGGGTCTTTGCTAATTAGCGCTTAGCCCATTAGCTTCCTTTCTCAGTTTTTTCTTCTTCTCTTTCCTTCCATTTTCTTTTCCTTTTTCCATTTTCCAAACTGGCTTTGCATTTTTCCATGTTGGCTTTAATCCTTTTTCACGAGATGCTCTGTTTTCCAGGTGATTGGGTCTTTGATATTTAGCGCTTAGCCCATTAGCTTCCTTTCTCAGTTTTTTCTTCTTCTCTTTCCCTCATTTGTCCAGGCAGTGGATAAAGACAGAATTTGTCAAATGGCACCCCCAAATGGCACTGGTTAAAATTGCACCCCCCAAAAAAAAGTGTTAATTAAACATTCAGTTTTGTTTAGATTATTTTTCAAAAAATGGCCACTCATGTCCTGAAATTTGGACTATTGGCACCCCCACTGCTCGAAAACATTGGCACCCCCATACTCAGTGCTGTTCCAAACGCTCTCATCAGGTAAGTTATTCAGTTTCATGCGTCATTGTTTGTTTGTATCTTGTTTTTGTTGGTCCATAATCAGGCTTAGCCTCTCCATTTTCTTTTCCTTTTTCCATTTTCTTTTCCTTTTTCCAAGCTGGCTTTACTTATCCCCATTCTGGCTTTAAACATCCTCCCAGCTGCTCTGTTTTCCAAGTGAGTGGGCCTCTGCTATTTAGCACTTAGCCCACCAGCTTCCCATCTAAGTACTTTCGTTATTCTCTTTCCCCCCACTTCTCAGGCGGCAATATCTTTTCCTTTTTCCCAAACTGGCCTTACCTTTCCCGAAAGCTGGCTTTAAATCTTCCTTCAAGCTACTCTGTTTGCCAAGTAATTGGGCCTCTGCTATTTAGTGCTTAGCCATCCGGCCTTCTTGCACAGTTTTACACTCTGCTATTTAGTGCTTAGCCATCCGGCCTTCTTGCACAGTTTTACAAATTTTTTATAAACTGGCACCCCCAAATTGCACTGGTTTAACTGGCACCCCCAAAAAACACAGTGCTCATCGAACATTCCATTGTCTATAAGTATTTCTGCTATTTAGTGCTTAGCCATCCGGCCTTCTAGCACAGTTTTACATTATGCTATTTAGTGCTTAGCCATCCGGCCTTCCTGCACAGTTTTACAAATTTTTAATAAACTGGCACCCCCAAATGGCACTGGTTTAACTGGCACCCCCAAAAAAACACAGTGCTCATCGAACATTCCATTGTCTATAAGTATTTCTGCTATTTAGTGCTTAGCCATCCGGCCTTCTAGCACGGTTTTACATTATGCTATTTAGTGCTTAGCCATCCGGCCTTCTTGCACAGTTTTACACATTTCTTATATAAGCTGGCACCCCCAAATGGCACTGGTTTAACTGGCACCCCCAAAAAACACAGTGCTCATCGAACATTCCATTCTCTATAAGTGTTTTTCAAAATTGGCCACTCAGGTCATGAAATTAGAATTATTGGCACTCTCTTATCAGGTAAGTTAGCCAGTTCAGGAAATATGCAGAATGCCATGCAAGTGCAGCAACTCGGGGTGGCACGGGCTGGGTTAGGTTAGGGGAAATAGACGCAGCTCCAGGAACCATGTCAAAATCCGAGTGGGGATTGGGGTTGGGTTTAGGGTTAGGGTTAGGGGTTAGGGTTAGGGTTAGGGAGGGGTTGGGGTTAGGGTGGGGTTGGGGTTAGGGTTAGGGTGGGGTTGGGGTTAGGGTTAGGGAGGGGTTGGGGTTAGGGTTAGGGTTAGGGAGGGGTTGGGGTTAGGGTTAGGGGTTAGGGTTGGGGAGGGGTTGGGGTTAGGGTCAGGGAGGGGTTAGGGTTAGGGTTAGGGAGGGGTTGGGGTTAGGGTTAGGGTTAGGGTTAGGGAGGGGTTGGGGTTAGGGTTAGGGCTATGGATTGGTAAGGAAACTCAGATATAGACAAGCCCGGAGCCCACGTTGTGCACTGGCCTACTCCAAGTCACTAAGCACTCACATCTCCCCCGCCGCCGGTGACAAGTGGCAGGAAAATTGCCCTTAAACGTGTGTTTTTTTGTTTTACGGATGAGAACTGGACATTTGCCCACTCTCTCTTTCTCTTGCTAGCGAGAAGTGGACATTTGCCCACTCTCTCTTTCCCTTGTTAGCAACCCTTTCCCTTTTTGACCTTTTAAATGGAGGGTGTTTCCCCTTTTTTCATTTTAGCCAGTGACTTCTGATTTCATTCATTAATGCAGGACATTCGATTTCATTCATTAATGCAGGACATTTGCCTTTTCACAGATCCCCATGACGTCATTTTTAACGGTAAGTCTGTTGCAACGTTTCGGTTAATATAAACCTTCATCAGGCATAGACTTACCATTTTCTCTTCCTTTTTCCATTTTCCAAACTGGCTGCACATTTTTCCATGTTGGCTTTAATCCTTTTTCACGAGATGTTCTGTTCACCAGGTGATTGGGTCTTTGCTATTTAGCGCTTAGCCCATTAGCTTCCTTTCTCAGTTTTTTCTTCTTCTCTTTCCTTCCATTCTCTTTTCCTTTTTCCATTTTCCAAACTGGCTTTGCATTTTTCCATGTTGGCTTTAATCCTTTTTCACGAGATGCTCTGTTTTCCAGGTGATTGGGTCTTTGCTAATTAGCGCTTAGCCCATTAGCTTCCTTTCTCAGTTTTTTCTTCTTCTCTTTCCTTCCATTTTCTTTTCCTTTTTCCATTTTCCAAACTGGCTTTGCATTTTTCCATGTTGGCTTTAATCCTTTTTCACGAGATGCTCTGTTTTCCAGGTGATTGGGTCTTTGATATTTAGCGCTTAGCCCATTAGCTTCCTTTCTCAGTTTTTTCTTCTTCTCTTTCCCTCCTTTGTCCAGGCAGTGGATAAAGACAGAATTTGTCAAATGGCACCCCCAAATGGCACTGGTTAAAATTGCACCCCCCAAAAAAAAGTGTTAATTAAACATTCAGTTTTGTTTAGATTATTTTTCAAAAAATGGCCACTCATGTCCTGAAATTTGGACTATTGGCACCCCCACTGCTCGAAAACATTGGCACCCCCATACTCAGTGCTGTTCCAAACGCTCTCATCAGGTAAGTTATTCAGTTTCATGCGTCATTGTTTGTTTGTATCTTGTTTTTGTTGGTCCATAATCAGGCTTAGCCTCTCCATTTTCTTTTCCTTTTTCCATTTTCTTTTCCTTTTTCCAAGCTGGCTTTACTTATCCCCATTCTGGCTTTAAACATCCTCCCAGCTGCTCTGTTTTCCAAGTGAGTGGGCCTCTGCTATTTAGCACTTAGCCCACCAGCTTCCCATCTAAGTACTTTCGTTATTCTCTTTCCCCCCACTTCTCAGGCGGCAATATCTTTTCCTTTTTCCCAAACTGGCCTTACCTTTCCCGAAAGCTGGCTTTAAATCTTCCTTCAAGCTACTCTGTTTGCCAAGTAATTGGGCCTCTGCTATTTAGTGCTTAGCCATCCGGCCTTCTTGCACAGTTTTACACTCTGCTATTTAGTGCTTAGCCATCCGGCCTTCTTGCACAGTTTTACAAATTTTTTATAAACTGGCACCCCCAAATGGCACTGGTTTAACTGGCACCCCCAAAAAACACAGTGCTCATCGAACATTCCATTGTCTATAAGTATTTCTGCTATTTAGTGCTTAGCCATCCGGCCTTCTAGCACAGTTTTACATTATGCTATTTAGTGCTTAGCCATCCGGCCTTCCTGCACAGTTTTACAAATTTTTTATAAACTGGCACCCCCAAATGGCACTGGTTTAACTGGCACCCCCAAAAAAACACAGTGCTCATCGAACATTCCATTGTCTATAAGTATTTCTGCTATTTAGTGCTTAGCCATCCGGCCTTCTAGCACGGTTTTACATTATGCTATTTAGTGCTTAGCCATCCGGCCTTCTTGCACAGTTTTACACATTTCTTATATAAGCTGGCACCCCCAAATGGCACTGGTTTAACTGGCACCCCCAAAAAACACAGTGCTCATCGAACATTCCATTCTCTATAAGTGTTTTTCAAAATTGGCCACTCAGGTCATGAAATTAGAATTATTGGCACTCTCTTATCAGGTAAGTTAGCCAGTTCAGGAAATATGCAGAATGCCATGCAAGTGCAGCAACTCGGGGTGGCACGGGCTGGGTTAGGTTAGGGGAAATAGACGCAGCTCCAGGAACCATGTCAAAATCCGAGTGGGGATTGGGGTTGGGTTTAGGGTTAGGGTTAGGGGTTAGGGTTAGGGTTAGGGAGGGGTTGGGGTTAGGGTGGGGTTGGGGTTAGGGTTAGGGTGGGGTTGGGGTTAGGGTTAGGGAGGGGTTGGGGTTAGGGTTAGGGTTAGGGAGGGGTTGGGGTTAGGGTTAGGGGTTAGGGTTGGGGAGGGGTTGGGGTTAGGGTCAGGGAGGGGTTAGGGTTAGGGTTAGGGAGGGGTTGGGGTTAGGGTTAGGGTTAGGGTTAGGGAGGGGTTGGGGTTAGGGTTAGGGCTATGGATTGGTAAGGAAACTCAGATATAGACAAGCCCGGAGCCCACGTTGTGCACTGGCCTACTCCAAGTCACTAAGCACTCACATCTCCCCCGCCGCCGGTGACAAGTGGCAGGAAAATTGCCCTTAAACGTGTGTTTTTTTGTTTTACGGATGAGAACTGGACATTTGCCCACTCTCTCTTTCTCTTGCTAGCGAGAAGTGGACATTTGCCCACTCTCTCTTTCCCTTGTTAGCAACCCTTTCCCTTTTTGACCTTTTAAATGGAGGGTGTTTCCCCTTTTTTCATTTTAGCCAGTGACTTCTGATTTCATTCATTAATGCAGGACATTCGATTTCATTCATTAATGCAGGACATTTGCCTTTTCACAGATCCCCATGACGTCATTTTTAACGGTAAGTCTGTTGCAACGTTTCGGTTAATATAAACCTTCATCAGGCATAGACTTACCATTTTCTCTTCCTTTTTCCATTTTCCAAACTGGCTGCACATTTTTCCATGTTGGCTTTAATCCTTTTTCACGAGATGTTCTGTTCACCAGGTGATTGGGTCTTTGCTATTTAGCGCTTAGCCCATTAGCTTCCTTTCTCAGTTTTTTCTTCTTCTCTTTCCTTCCATTCTCTTTTCCTTTTTCCATTTTCCAAACTGGCTTTGCATTTTTCCATGTTGGCTTTAATCCTTTTTCACGAGATGCTCTGTTTTCCAGGTGATTGGGTCTTTGCTAATTAGCGCTTAGCCCATTAGCTTCCTTTCTCAGTTTTTTCTTCTTCTCTTTCCTTCCATTTTCTTTTCCTTTTTCCATTTTCCAAACTGGCTTTGCATTTTTCCATGTTGGCTTTAATCCTTTTTCACGAGATGCTCTGTTTTCCAGGTGATTGGGTCTTTGATATTTAGCGCTTAGCCCATTAGCTTCCTTTCTCAGTTTTTTCTTCTTCTCTTTCCCTCCTTTGTCCAGGCAGTGGATAAAGACAGAATTTGTCAAATGGCACCCCCAAATGGCACTGGTTAAAATTGCACCCCCCAAAAAAAAGTGTTAATTAAACATTCAGTTTTGTTTAGATTATTTTTCAAAAAATGGCCACTCATGTCCTGAAATTTGGACTATTGGCACCCCCACTGCTCGAAAACATTGGCACCCCCATACTCAGTGCTGTTCCAAACGCTCTCATCAGGTAAGTTATTCAGTTTCATGCGTCATTGTTTGTTTGTATCTTGTTTTTGTTGGTCCATAATCAGGCTTAGCCTCTCCATTTTCTTTTCCTTTTTCCATTTTCTTTTCCTTTTTCCAAGCTGGCTTTACTTATCCCCATTCTGGCTTTAAACATCCTCCCAGCTGCTCTGTTTTCCAAGTGAGTGGGCCTCTGCTATTTAGCACTTAGCCCACCAGCTTCCCATCTAAGTACTTTCGTTATTCTCTTTCCCCCCACTTCTCAGGCGGCAATATCTTTTCCTTTTTCCCAAACTGGCCTTACCTTTCCCGAAAGCTGGCTTTAAATCTTCCTTCAAGCTACTCTGTTTGCCAAGTAATTGGGCCTCTGCTATTTAGTGCTTAGCCATCCGGCCTTCTTGCACAGTTTTACACTCTGCTATTTAGTGCTTAGCCATCCGGCCTTCTTGCACAGTTTTACAAATTTTTTATAAACTGGCACCCCCAAATGGCACTGGTTTAACTGGCACCCCCAAAAAACACAGTGCTCATCGAACATTCCATTGTCTATAAGTATTTCTGCTATTTAGTGCTTAGCCATCCGGCCTTCTAGCACAGTTTTACATTATGCTATTTAGTGCTTAGCCATCCGGCCTTCCTGCACAGTTTTACAAATTTTTTATAAACTGGCACCCCCAAATGGCACTGGTTTAACTGGCACCCCCAAAAAAACACAGTGCTCATCGAACATTCCATTGTCTATAAGTATTTCTGCTATTTAGTGCTTAGCCATCCGGCCTTCTAGCACGGTTTTACATTATGCTATTTAGTGCTTAGCCATCCGGCCTTCTTGCACAGTTTTACACATTTCTTATATAAGCTGGCACCCCCAAATGGCACTGGTTTAACTGGCACCCCCAAAAAACACAGTGCTCATCGAACATTCCATTCTCTATAAGTGTTTTTCAAAATTGGCCACTCAGGTCATGAAATTAGAATTATTGGCACTCTCTTATCAGGTAAGTTAGCCAGTTCAGGAAATATGCAGAATGCCATGCAAGTGCAGCAACTCGGGGTGGCACGGGCTGGGTTAGGTTAGGGGAAATAGACGCAGCTCCAGGAACCATGTCAAAATCCGAGTGGGGATTGGGGTTGGGTTTAGGGTTAGGGTTAGGGGTTAGGGTTAGGGTTAGGGAGGGGTTGGGGTTAGGGTGGGGTTGGGGTTAGGGTTAGGGTGGGGTTGGGGTTAGGGTTAGGGAGGGGTTGGGGTTAGGGTTAGGGTTAGGGAGGGGTTGGGGTTAGGGTTAGGGGTTAGGGTTGGGGAGGGGTTGGGGTTAGGGTCAGGGAGGGGTTAGGGTTAGGGTTAGGGAGGGGTTGGGGTTAGGGTTAGGGTTAGGGTTAGGGAGGGGTTGGGGTTAGGGTTAGGGCTATGGATTGGTAAGGAAACTCAGATATAGACAAGCCCGGAGCCCACGTTGTGCACTGGCCTACTCCAAGTCACTAAGCACTCACATCTCCCCCGCCGCCGGTGACAAGTGGCAGGAAAATTGCCCTTAAACGTGTGTTTTTTTGTTTTACGGATGAGAACTGGACATTTGCCCACTCTCTCTTTCTCTTGCTAGCGAGAAGTGGACATTTGCCCACTCTCTCTTTCCCTTGTTAGCAACCCTTTCCCTTTTTGACCTTTTAAATGGAGGGTGTTTCCCCTTTTTTCATTTTAGCCAGTGACTTCTGATTTCATTCATTAATGCAGGACATTCGATTTCATTCATTAATGCAGGACATTTGCCTTTTCACAGATCCCCATGACGTCATTTTTAACGGTAAGTCTGTTGCAACGTTTCGGTTAATATAAACCTTCATCAGGCATAGACTTACCATTTTCTCTTCCTTTTTCCATTTTCCAAACTGGCTGCACATTTTTCCATGTTGGCTTTAATCCTTTTTCACGAGATGTTCTGTTCACCAGGTGATTGGGTCTTTGCTATTTAGCGCTTAGCCCATTAGCTTCCTTTCTCAGTTTTTTCTTCTTCTCTTTCCTTCCATTCTCTTTTCCTTTTTCCATTTTCCAAACTGGCTTTGCATTTTTCCATGTTGGCTTTAATCCTTTTTCACGAGATGCTCTGTTTTCCAGGTGATTGGGTCTTTGCTAATTAGCGCTTAGCCCATTAGCTTCCTTTCTCAGTTTTTTCTTCTTCTCTTTCCTTCCATTTTCTTTTCCTTTTTCCATTTTCCAAACTGGCTTTGCATTTTTCCATGTTGGCTTTAATCCTTTTTCACGAGATGCTCTGTTTTCCAGGTGATTGGGTCTTTGATATTTAGCGCTTAGCCCATTAGCTTCCTTTCTCAGTTTTTTCTTCTTCTCTTTCCCTCCTTTGTCCAGGCAGTGGATAAAGACAGAATTTGTCAAATGGCACCCCCAAATGGCACTGGTTAAAATTGCACCCCCCAAAAAAAAGTGTTAATTAAACATTCAGTTTTGTTTAGATTATTTTTCAAAAAATGGCCACTCATGTCCTGAAATTTGGACTATTGGCACCCCCACTGCTCGAAAACATTGGCACCCCCATACTCAGTGCTGTTCCAAACGCTCTCATCAGGTAAGTTATTCAGTTTCATGCGTCATTGTTTGTTTGTATCTTGTTTTTGTTGGTCCATAATCAGGCTTAGCCTCTCCATTTTCTTTTCCTTTTTCCATTTTCTTTTCCTTTTTCCAAGCTGGCTTTACTTATCCCCATTCTGGCTTTAAACATCCTCCCAGCTGCTCTGTTTTCCAAGTGAGTGGGCCTCTGCTATTTAGCACTTAGCCCACCAGCTTCCCATCTAAGTACTTTCGTTATTCTCTTTCCCCCCACTTCTCAGGCGGCAATATCTTTTCCTTTTTCCCAAACTGGCCTTACCTTTCCCGAAAGCTGGCTTTAAATCTTGCTTCAAGCTACTCTGTTTGCCAAGTAATTGGGCCTCTGCTATTTAGTGCTTAGCCATCCGGCCTTCTTGCACAGTTTTACACTCTGCTATTTAGTGCTTAGCCATCCGGCCTTCTTGCACAGTTTTACAAATTTTTTATAAACTGGCACCCCCAAATGGCACTGGTTTAACTGGCACCCCCAAAAAACACAGTGCTCATCGAACATTCCATTGTCTATAAGTATTTCTGCTATTTAGTGCTTAGCCATCCGGCCTTCTAGCACAGTTTTACATTATGCTATTTAGTGCTTAGCCATCCGGCCTTCCTGCACAGTTTTACAAATTTTTTATAAACTGGCACCCCCAAATGGCACTGGTTTAACTGGCACCCCCAAAAAAACACAGTGCTCATCGAACATTCCATTGTCTATAAGTATTTCTGCTATTTAGTGCTTAGCCATCCGGCCTTCTAGCACGGTTTTACATTATGCTATTTAGTGCTTAGCCATCCGGCCTTCTTGCACAGTTTTACACATTTCTTATATAAGCTGGCACCCCCAAATGGCACTGGTTTAACTGGCACCCCCAAAAAACACAGTGCTCATCGAACATTCCATTCTCTATAAGTGTTTTTCAAAATTGGCCACTCAGGTCATGAAATTAGAATTATTGGCACTCTCTTATCAGGTAAGTTAGCCAGTTCAGGAAATATGCAGAATGCCATGCAAGTGCAGCAACTCGGGGTGGCACGGGCTGGGTTAGGTTAGGGGAAATAGACGCAGCTCCAGGAACCATGTCAAAATCCGAGTGGGGATTGGGGTTGGGTTTAGGGTTAGGGTTAGGGGTTAGGGTTAGGGTTAGGGAGGGGTTGGGGTTAGGGTGGGGTTGGGGTTAGGGTTAGGGTGGGGTTGGGGTTAGGGTTAGGGAGGGGTTGGGGTTAGGGTTAGGGTTAGGGAGGGGTTGGGGTTAGGGTTAGGGGTTAGGGTTGGGGAGGGGTTGGGGTTAGGGTCAGGGAGGGGTTAGGGTTAGGGAGGGGTTGGGGTTAGGGTTAGGGTTAGGGTTAGGGAGGGGTTGGGGTTAGGGTTAGGGCTATGGATTGGTAAGGAAACTCAGATATAGACAAGCCCGGAGCCCACGTTGTGCACTGGCCTACTCCAAGTCACTAAGCACTCACATCTCCCCCGCCGCCGGTGACAAGTGGCAGGAAAATTGCCCTTAAACGTGTGTTTTTTTGTTTTACGGATGAGAACTGGACATTTGCCCACTCTCTCTTTCTCTTGCTAGCGAGAAGTGGACATTTGCCCACTCTCTCTTTCCCTTGTTAGCAACCCTTTCCCTTTTTGACCTTTTAAATGGAGGGTGTTTCCCCTTTTTTCATTTTAGCCAGTGACTTCTGATTTCATTCATTAATGCAGGACATTCGATTTCATTCATTTATGCAGGACATTTGCCTTTTCACAGATCCCCATGACGTCATTTTTAACGGTAAGTCTGTTGCAACGTTTCGGTTAATATAAACCTTCATCAGGCATAGACTTACCATTTTCTCTTCCTTTTTCCATTTTCCAAACTGGCTGCACATTTTTCCATGTTGGCTTTAATCCTTTTTCACGAGATGTTCTGTTCACCAGGTGATTGGGTCTTTGCTATTTAGCGCTTAGCCCATTAGCTTCCTTTCTCAGTTTTTTCTTCTTCTCTTTCCTTCCATTCTCTTTTCCTTTTTCCATTTTCCAAACTGGCTTTGCATTTTTCCATGTTGGCTTTAATCCTTTTTCACGAGATGCTCTGTTTTCCAGGTGATTGGGTCTTTGCTAATTAGCGCTTAGCCCATTAGCTTCCTTTCTCAGTTTTTTCTTCTTCTCTTTCCTTCCATTTTCTTTTCCTTTTTCCATTTTCCAAACTGGCTTTGCATTTTTCCATGTTGGCTTTAATCCTTTTTCACGAGATGCTCTGTTTTCCAGGTGATTGGGTCTTTGATATTTAGCGCTTAGCCCATTAGCTTCCTTTCTCAGTTTTTTCTTCTTCTCTTTCCCTCCTTTGTCCAGGCAGTGGATAAAGACAGAATTTGTCAAATGGCACCCCCAAATGGCACTGGTTAAAATTGCACCCCCCAAAAAAAAGTGTTAATTAAACATTCAGTTTTGTTTAGATTATTTTTCAAAAAATGGCCACTCATGTCCTGAAATTTGGACTATTGGCACCCCCACTGCTCGAAAACATTGGCACCCCCATACTCAGTGCTGTTCCAAACGCTCTCATCAGGTAAGTTATTCAGTTTCATGCGTCATTGTTTGTTTGTATCTTGTTTTTGTTGGTCCATAATCAGGCTTAGCCTCTCCATTTTCTTTTCCTTTTTCCATTTTCTTTTCCTTTTTCCAAGCTGGCTTTACTTATCCCCATTCTGGCTTTAAACATCCTCCCAGCTGCTCTGTTTTCCAAGTGAGTGGGCCTCTGCTATTTAGCACTTAGCCCACCAGCTTCCCATCTAAGTACTTTCGTTATTCTCTTTCCCCCCACTTCTCAGGCGGCAATATCTTTTCCTTTTTCCCAAACTGGCCTTACCTTTCCCGAAAGCTGGCTTTAAATCTTCCTTCAAGCTACTCTGTTTGCCAAGTAATTGGGCCTCTGCTATTTAGTGCTTAGCCATCCGGCCTTCTTGCACAGTTTTACACTCTGCTATTTAGTGCTTAGCCATCCGGCCTTCTTGCACAGTTTTACAAATTTTTTATAAACTGGCACCCCCAAATGGCACTGGTTTAACTGGCACCCCCAAAAAACACAGTGCTCATCGAACATTCCATTGTCTATAAGTATTTCTGCTATTTAGTGCTTAGCCATCCGGCCTTCTAGCACAGTTTTACATTATGCTATTTAGTGCTTAGCCATCCGGCCTTCCTGCACAGTTTTACAAATTTTTTATAAACTGGCACCCCCAAATGGCACTGGTTTAACTGGCACCCCCAAAAAAACACAGTGCTCATCGAACATTCCATTGTCTATAAGTATTTCTGCTATTTAGTGCTTAGCCATCCGGCCTTCTAGCACGGTTTTACATTATGCTATTTAGTGCTTAGCCATCCGGCCTTCTTGCACAGTTTTACACATTTCTTATATAAGCTGGCACCCCCAAATGGCACTGGTTTAACTGGCACCCCCAAAAAACACAGTGCTCATCGAACATTCCATTCTCTATAAGTGTTTTTCAAAATTGGCCACTCAGGTCATGAAATTAGAATTATTGGCACTCTCTTATCAGGTAAGTTAGCCAGTTCAGGAAATATGCAGAATGCCATGCAAGTGCAGCAACTCGGGGTGGCACGGGCTGGGTTAGGTTAGGGGAAATAGACGCAGCTCCAGGAACCATGTCAAAATCCGAGTGGGGATTGGGGTTGGGTTTAGGGTTAGGGTTAGGGGTTAGGGTTAGGGTTAGGGAGGGGTTGGGGTTAGGGTGGGGTTGGGGTTAGGGTTAGGGTGGGGTTGGGGTTAGGGTTAGGGAGGGGTTGGGGTTAGGGTTAGGGTTAGGGAGGGGTTGGGGTTAGGGTTAGGGGTTAGGGTTGGGGAGGGGTTGGGGTTAGGGTCAGGGAGGGGTTAGGGTTAGGGTTAGGGAGGGGTTGGGGTTAGGGTTAGGGTTAGGGTTAGGGAGGGGTTGGGGTTAGGGTTAGGGCTATGGATTGGTAAGGAAACTCAGATATAGACAAGCCCGGAGCCCACGTTGTGCACTGGCCTACTCCAAGTCACTAAGCACTCACATCTCCCCCGCCGCCGGTGACAAGTGGCAGGAAAATTGCCCTTAAACGTGTGTTTTTTTGTTTTACGGATGAGAACTGGACATTTGCCCACTCTCTCTTTCTCTTGCTAGCGAGAAGTGGACATTTGCCCACTCTCTCTTTCCCTTGTTAGCAACCCTTTCCCTTTTTGACCTTTTAAATGGAGGGTGTTTCCCCTTTTTTCATTTTAGCCAGTGACTTCTGATTTCATTCATTAATGCAGGACATTCGATTTCATTCATTAATGCAGGACATTTGCCTTTTCACAGATCCCCATGACGTCATTTTTAATGGTAAGTCTGTTGCAACGTTTCGGTTAATATAAACCTTCATCAGGCATAGACTTACCATTTTCTCTTCCTTTTTCCATTTTCCAAACTGGCTGCACATTTTTCCATGTTGGCTTTAATCCTTTTTCACGAGATGTTCTGTTCACCAGGTGATTGGGTCTTTGCTATTTAGCGCTTAGCCCATTAGCTTCCTTTCTCAGTTTTTTCTTCTTCTCTTTCCTTCCATTCTCTTTTCCTTTTTCCATTTTCCAAACTGGCTTTGCATTTTTCCATGTTGGCTTTAATCCTTTTTCACGAGATGCTCTGTTTTCCAGGTGATTGGGTCTTTGCTAATTAGCGCTTAGCCCATTAGCTTCCTTTCTCAGTTTTTTCTTCTTCTCTTTCCTTCCATTTTCTTTTCCTTTTTCCATTTTCCAAACTGGCTTTGCATTTTTCCATGTTGGCTTTAATCCTTTTTCACGAGATGCTCTGTTTTCCAGGTGATTGGGTCTTTGATATTTAGCGCTTAGCCCATTAGCTTCCTTTCTCAGTTTTTTCTTCTTCTCTTTCCCTCCTTTGTCCAGGCAGTGGATAAAGACAGAATTTGTCAAATGGCACCCCCAAATGGCACTGGTTAAAATTGCACCCCCCAAAAAAAAGTGTTAATTAAACATTCAGTTTTGTTTAGATTATTTTTCAAAAAATGGCCACTCATGTCCTGAAATTTGGACTATTGGCACCCCCACTGCTCGAAAACATTGGCACCCCCATACTCAGTGCTGTTCCAAACGCTCTCATCAGGTAAGTTATTCAGTTTCATGCGTCATTGTTTGTTTGTATCTTGTTTTTGTTGGTCCATAATCAGGCTTAGCCTCTCCATTTTCTTTTCCTTTTTCCATTTTCTTTTCCTTTTTCCAAGCTGGCTTTACTTATCCCCATTCTGGCTTTAAACATCCTCCCAGCTGCTCTGTTTTCCAAGTGAGTGGGCCTCTGCTATTTAGCACTTAGCCCACCAGCTTCCCATCTAAGTACTTTCGTTATTCTCTTTCCCCCCACTTCTCAGGCGGCAATATCTTTTCCTTTTTCCCAAACTGGCCTTACCTTTCCCGAAAGCTGGCTTTAAATCTTCCTTCAAGCTACTCTGTTTGCCAAGTAATTGGGCCTCTGCTATTTAGTGCTTAGCCATCCGGCCTTCTTGCACAGTTTTACACTCTGCTATTTAGTGCTTAGCCATCCGGCCTTCTTGCACAGTTTTACAAATTTTTTATAAACTGGCACCCCCAAATGGCACTGGTTTAACTGGCACCCCCAAAAAACACAGTGCTCATCGAACATTCCATTGTCTATAAGTATTTCTGCTATTTAGTGCTTAGCCATCCGGCCTTCTAGCACAGTTTTACATTATGCTATTTAGTGCTTAGCCATCCGGCCTTCCTGCACAGTTTTACAAATTTTTTATAAACTGGCACCCCCAAATGGCACTGGTTTAACTGGCACCCCCAAAAAAACACAGTGCTCATCGAACATTCCATTGTCTATAAGTATTTCTGCTATTTAGTGCTTAGCCATCCGGCCTTCTAGCACGGTTTTACATTATGCTATTTAGTGCTTAGCCATCCGGCCTTCTTGCACAGTTTTACACATTTCTTATATAAGCTGGCACCCCCAAATGGCACTGGTTTAACTGGCACCCCCAAAAAACACAGTGCTCATCGAACATTCCATTCTCTATAAGTGTTTTTCAAAATTGGCCACTCAGGTCATGAAATTAGAATTATTGGCACTCTCTTATCAGGTAAGTTAGCCAGTTCAGGAAATATGCAGAATGCCATGCAAGTGCAGCAACTCGGGGTGGCACGGGCTGGGTTAGGTTAGGGGAAATAGACGCAGCTCCAGGAACCATGTCAAAATCCGAGTGGGGATTGGGGTTGGGTTTAGGGTTAGGGTTAGGGGTTAGGGTTAGGGTTAGGGAGGGGTTGGGGTTAGGGTGGGGTTGGGGTTAGGGTTAGGGTGGGGTTGGGGTTAGGGTTAGGGAGGGGTTGGGGTTAGGGTTAGGGTTAGGGAGGGGTTGGGGTTAGGGTTAGGGGTTAGGGTTGGGGAGGGGTTGGGGTTAGGGTCAGGGAGGGGTTAGGGTTAGGGTTAGGGAGGGGTTGGGGTTAGGGTTAGGGTTAGGGTTAGGGAGGGGTTGGGGTTAGGGTTAGGGCTATGGATTGGTAAGGAAACTCAGATATAGACAAGCCCGGAGCCCACGTTGTGCACTGGCCTACTCCAAGTCACTAAGCACTCACATCTCCCCCGCCGCCGGTGACAAGTGGCAGGAAAATTGCCCTTAAACGTGTGTTTTTTTGTTTTACGGATGAGAACTGGACATTTGCCCACTCTCTCTTTCTCTTGCTAGCGAGAAGTGGACATTTGCCCACTCTCTCTTTCCCTTGTTAGCAACCCTTTCCCTTTTTGACCTTTTAAATGGAGGGTGTTTCCCCTTTTTTCATTTTAGCCAGTGACTTCTGATTTCATTCATTAATGCAGGACATTCGATTTCATTCATTAATGCAGGACATTTGCCTTTTCACAGATCCCCATGACGTCATTTTTAACGGTAAGTCTGTTGCAACGTTTCGGTTAATATAAACCTTCATCAGGCATAGACTTACCATTTTCTCTTCCTTTTTCCATTTTCCAAACTGGCTGCACATTTTTCCATGTTGGCTTTAATCCTTTTTCACGAGATGTTCTGTTCACCAGGTGATTGGGTCTTTGCTATTTAGCGCTTAGCCCATTAGCTTCCTTTCTCAGTTTTTTCTTCTTCTCTTTCCTTCCATTCTCTTTTCCTTTTTCCATTTTCCAAACTGGCTTTGCATTTTTCCATGTTGGCTTTAATCCTTTTTCACGAGATGCTCTGTTTTCCAGGTGATTGGGTCTTTGCTAATTAGCGCTTAGCCCATTAGCTTCCTTTCTCAGTTTTTTCTTCTTCTCTTTCCTTCCATTTTCTTTTCCTTTTTCCATTTTCCAAACTGGCTTTGCATTTTTCCATGTTGGCTTTAATCCTTTTTCACGAGATGCTCTGTTTTCCAGGTGATTGGGTCTTTGATATTTAGCGCTTAGCCCATTAGCTTCCTTTCTCAGTTTTTTCTTCTTCTCTTTCCCTCCTTTGTCCAGGCAGTGGATAAAGACAGAATTTGTCAAATGGCACCCCCAAATGGCACTGGTTAAAATTGCACCCCCCAAAAAAAAGTGTTAATTAAACATTCAGTTTTGTTTAGATTATTTTTCAAAAAATGGCCACTCATGTCCTGAAATTTGGACTATTGGCACCCCCACTGCTCGAAAACATTGGCACCCCCATACTCAGTGCTGTTCCAAACGCTCTCATCAGGTAAGTTATTCAGTTTCATGCGTCATTGTTTGTTTGTATCTTGTTTTTGTTGGTCCATAATCAGGCTTAGCCTCTCCATTTTCTTTTCCTTTTTCCATTTTCTTTTCCTTTTTCCAAGCTGGCTTTACTTATCCCCATTCTGGCTTTAAACATCCTCCCAGCTGCTCTGTTTTCCAAGTGAGTGGGCCTCTGCTATTTAGCACTTAGCCCACCAGCTTCCCATCTAAGTACTTTCGTTATTCTCTTTCCCCCCACTTCTCAGGCGGCAATATCTTTTCCTTTTTCCCAAACTGGCCTTACCTTTCCCGAAAGCTGGCTTTAAATCTTCCTTCAAGCTACTCTGTTTGCCAAGTAATTGGGCCTCTGCTATTTAGTGCTTAGCCATCCGGCCTTCTTGCACAGTTTTACACTCTGCTATTTAGTGCTTAGCCATCCGGCCTTCTTGCACAGTTTTACAAATTTTTTATAAACTGGCACCCCCAAATGGCACTGGTTTAACTGGCACCCCCAAAAAACACAGTGCTCATCGAACATTCCATTGTCTATAAGTATTTCTGCTATTTAGTGCTTAGCCATCCGGCCTTCTAGCACAGTTTTACATTATGCTATTTAGTGCTTAGCCATCCGGCCTTCCTGCACAGTTTTACAAATTTTTTATAAACTGGCACCCCCAAATGGCACTGGTTTAACTGGCACCCCCAAAAAAACACAGTGCTCATCGAACATTCCATTGTCTATAAGTATTTCTGCTATTTAGTGCTTAGCCATCCGGCCTTCTAGCACGGTTTTACATTATGCTATTTAGTGCTTAGCCATCCGGCCTTCTTGCACAGTTTTACACATTTCTTATATAAGCTGGCACCCCCAAATGGCACTGGTTTAACTGGCACCCCCAAAAAACACAGTGCTCATCGAACATTCCATTCTCTATAAGTGTTTTTCAAAATTGGCCACTCAGGTCATGAAATTAGAATTATTGGCACTCTCTTATCAGGTAAGTTAGCCAGTTCAGGAAATATGCAGAATGCCATGCAAGTGCAGCAACTCGGGGTGGCACGGGCTGGGTTAGGTTAGGGGAAATAGACGCAGCTCCAGGAACCATGTCAAAATCCGAGTGGGGATTGGGGTTGGGTTTAGGGTTAGGGTTAGGGGTTAGGGTTAGGGTTAGGGAGGGGTTGGGGTTAGGGTGGGGTTGGGGTTAGGGTTAGGGTGGGGTTGGGGTTAGGGTTAGGGAGGGGTTGGGGTTAGGGTTAGGGTTAGGGAGGGGTTGGGGTTAGGGTTAGGGGTTAGGGTTGGGGAGGGGTTGGGGTTAGGGTCAGGGAGGGGTTAGGGTTAGGGTTAGGGAGGGGTTGGGGTTAGGGTTAGGGTTAGGGTTAGGGAGGGGTTGGGGTTAGGGTTAGGGCTATGGATTGGTAAGGAAACTCAGATATAGACAAGCCCGGAGCCCACGTTGTGCACTGGCCTACTCCAAGTCACTAAGCACTCACATCTCCCCCGCCGCCGGTGACAAGTGGCAGGAAAATTGCCCTTAAACGTGTGTTTTTTTGTTTTACGGATGAGAACTGGACATTTGCCCACTCTCTCTTTCTCTTGCTAGCGAGAAGTGGACATTTGCCCACTCTCTCTTTCCCTTGTTAGCAACCCTTTCCCTTTTTGACCTTTTAAATGGAGGGTGTTTCCCCTTTTTTCATTTTAGCCAGTGACTTCTGATTTCATTCATTAATGCAGGACATTCGATTTCATTCATTAATGCAGGACATTTGCCTTTTCACAGATCCCCATGACGTCATTTTTAACGGTAAGTCTGTTGCAACGTTTCGGTTAATATAAACCTTCATCAGGCATAGACTTACCATTTTCTCTTCCTTTTTCCATTTTCCAAACTGGCTGCACATTTTTCCATGTTGGCTTTAATCCTTTTTCACGAGATGTTCTGTTCACCAGGTGATTGGGTCTTTGCTATTTAGCGCTTAGCCCATTAGCTTCCTTTCTCAGTTTTTTCTTCTTCTCTTTCCTTCCATTCTCTTTTCCTTTTTCCATTTTCCAAACTGGCTTTGCATTTTTCCATGTTGGCTTTAATCCTTTTTCACGAGATGCTCTGTTTTCCAGGTGATTGGGTCTTTGCTAATTAGCGCTTAGCCCATTAGCTTCCTTTCTCAGTTTTTTCTTCTTCTCTTTCCTTCCATTTTCTTTTCCTTTTTCCATTTTCCAAACTGGCTTTGCATTTTTCCATGTTGGCTTTAATCCTTTTTCACGAGATGCTCTGTTTTCCAGGTGATTGGGTCTTTGATATTTAGCGCTTAGCCCATTAGCTTCCTTTCTCAGTTTTTTCTTCTTCTCTTTCCCTCCTTTGTCCAGGCAGTGGATAAAGACAGAATTTGTCAAATGGCACCCCCAAATGGCACTGGTTAAAATTGCACCCCCCAAAAAAAAGTGTTAATTAAACATTCAGTTTTGTTTAGATTATTTTTCAAAAAATGGCCACTCATGTCCTGAAATTTGGACTATTGGCACCCCCACTGCTCGAAAACATTGGCACCCCCATACTCAGTGCTGTTCCAAACGCTCTCATCAGGTAAGTTATTCAGTTTCATGCGTCATTGTTTGTTTGTATCTTGTTTTTGTTGGTCCATAATCAGGCTTAGCCTCTCCATTTTCTTTTCCTTTTTCCATTTTCTTTTCCTTTTTCCAAGCTGGCTTTACTTATCCCCATTCTGGCTTTAAACATCCTCCCAGCTGCTCTGTTTTCCAAGTGAGTGGGCCTCTGCTATTTAGCACTTAGCCCACCAGCTTCCCATCTAAGTACTTTCGTTATTCTCTTTCCCCCCACTTCTCAGGCGGCAATATCTTTTCCTTTTTCCCAAACTGGCCTTACCTTTCCCGAAAGCTGGCTTTAAATCTTCCTTCAAGCTACTCTGTTTGCCAAGTAATTGGGCCTCTGCTATTTAGTGCTTAGCCATCCGGCCTTCTTGCACAGTTTTACACTCTGCTATTTAGTGCTTAGCCATCCGGCCTTCTTGCACAGTTTTACAAATTTTTTATAAACTGGCACCCCCAAATGGCACTGGTTTAACTGGCACCCCCAAAAAACACAGTGCTCATCGAACATTCCATTGTCTATAAGTATTTCTGCTATTTAGTGCTTAGCCATCCGGCCTTCTAGCACAGTTTTACATTATGCTATTTAGTGCTTAGCCATCCGGCCTTCCTGCACAGTTTTACAAATTTTTTATAAACTGGCACCCCCAAATGGCACTGGTTTAACTGGCACCCCCAAAAAAACACAGTGCTCATCGAACATTCCATTGTCTATAAGTATTTCTGCTATTTAGTGCTTAGCCATCCGGCCTTCTAGCACGGTTTTACATTATGCTATTTAGTGCTTAGCCATCCGGCCTTCTTGCACAGTTTTACACATTTCTTATATAAGCTGGCACCCCCAAATGGCACTGGTTTAACTGGCACCCCCAAAAAACACAGTGCTCATCGAACATTCCATTCTCTATAAGTGTTTTTCAAAATTGGCCACTCAGGTCATGAAATTAGAATTATTGGCACTCTCTTATCAGGTAAGTTAGCCAGTTCAGGAAATATGCAGAATGCCATGCAAGTGCAGCAACTCGGGGTGGCACGGGCTGGGTTAGGTTAGGGGAAATAGACGCAGCTCCAGGAACCATGTCAAAATCCGAGTGGGGATTGGGGTTGGGTTTAGGGTTAGGGTTAGGGGTTAGGGTTAGGGTTAGGGAGGGGTTGGGGTTAGGGTGGGGTTGGGGTTAGGGTTAGGGTGGGGTTGGGGTTAGGGTTAGGGAGGGGTTGGGGTTAGGGTTAGGGTTAGGGAGGGGTTGGGGTTAGGGTTAGGGGTTAGGGTTGGGGAGGGGTTGGGGTTAGGGTCAGGGAGGGGTTAGGGTTAGGGTTAGGGAGGGGTTGGGGTTAGGGTTAGGGTTAGGGTTAGGGAGGGGTTGGGGTTAGGGTTAGGGCTATGGATTGGTAAGGAAACTCAGATATAGACAAGCCCGGAGCCCACGTTGTGCACTGGCCTACTCCAAGTCACTAAGCACTCACATCTCCCCCGCCGCCGGTGACAAGTGGCAGGAAAATTGCCCTTAAACGTGTGTTTTTTTGTTTTACGGATGAGAACTGGACATTTGCCCACTCTCTCTTTCTCTTGCTAGCGAGAAGTGGACATTTGCCCACTCTCTCTTTCCCTTGTTAGCAACCCTTTCCCTTTTTGACCTTTTAAATGGAGGGTGTTTCCCCTTTTTTCATTTTAGCCAGTGACTTCTGATTTCATTCATTAATGCAGGACATTCGATTTCATTCATTAATGCAGGACATTTGCCTTTTCACAGATCCCCATGACGTCATTTTTAACGGTAAGTCTGTTGCAACGTTTCGGTTAATATAAACCTTCATCAGGCATAGACTTACCATTTTCTCTTCCTTTTTCCATTTTCCAAACTGGCTGCACATTTTTCCATGTTGGCTTTAATCCTTTTTCACGAGATGTTCTGTTCACCAGGTGATTGGGTCTTTGCTATTTAGCGCTTAGCCCATTAGCTTCCTTTCTCAGTTTTTTCTTCTTCTCTTTCCTTCCATTCTCTTTTCCTTTTTCCATTTTCCAAACTGGCTTTGCATTTTTCCATGTTGGCTTTAATCCTTTTTCACGAGATGCTCTGTTTTCCAGGTGATTGGGTCTTTGCTAATTAGCGCTTAGCCCATTAGCTTCCTTTCTCAGTTTTTTCTTCTTCTCTTTCCTTCCATTTTCTTTTCCTTTTTCCATTTTCCAAACTGGCTTTGCATTTTTCCATGTTGGCTTTAATCCTTTTTCACGAGATGCTCTGTTTTCCAGGTGATTGGGTCTTTGATATTTAGCGCTTAGCCCATTAGCTTCCTTTCTCAGTTTTTTCTTCTTCTCTTTCCCTCCTTTGTCCAGGCAGTGGATAAAGACAGAATTTGTCAAATGGCACCCCCAAATGGCACTGGTTAAAATTGCACCCCCCAAAAAAAAGTGTTAATTAAACATTCAGTTTTGTTTAGATTATTTTTCAAAAAATGGCCACTCATGTCCTGAAATTTGGACTATTGGCACCCCCACTGCTCGAAAACATTGGCACCCCCATACTCAGTGCTGTTCCAAACGCTCTCATCAGGTAAGTTATTCAGTTTCATGCGTCATTGTTTGTTTGTATCTTGTTTTTGTTGGTCCATAATCAGGCTTAGCCTCTCCATTTTCTTTTCCTTTTTCCATTTTCTTTTCCTTTTTCCAAGCTGGCTTTACTTATCCCCATTCTGGCTTTAAACATCCTCCCAGCTGCTCTGTTTTCCAAGTGAGTGGGCCTCTGCTATTTAGCACTTAGCCCACCAGCTTCCCATCTAAGTACTTTCGTTATTCTCTTTCCCCCCACTTCTCAGGCGGCAATATCTTTTCCTTTTTCCCAAACTGGCCTTACCTTTCCCGAAAGCTGGCTTTAAATCTTCCTTCAAGCTACTCTGTTTGCCAAGTAATTGGGCCTCTGCTATTTAGTGCTTAGCCATCCGGCCTTCTTGCACAGTTTTACACTCTGCTATTTAGTGCTTAGCCATCCGGCCTTCTTGCACAGTTTTACAAATTTTTTATAAACTGGCACCCCCAAATGGCACTGGTTTAACTGGCACCCCCAAAAAACACAGTGCTCATCGAACATTCCATTGTCTATAAGTATTTCTGCTATTTAGTGCTTAGCCATCCGGCCTTCTAGCACAGTTTTACATTATGCTATTTAGTGCTTAGCCATCCGGCCTTCCTGCACAGTTTTACAAATTTTTTATAAACTGGCACCCCCAAATGGCACTGGTTTAACTGGCACCCCCAAAAAAACACAGTGCTCATCGAACATTCCATTGTCTATAAGTATTTCTGCTATTTAGTGCTTAGCCATCCGGCCTTCTAGCACGGTTTTACATTATGCTATTTAGTGCTTAGCCATCCGGCCTTCTTGCACAGTTTTACACATTTCTTATATAAGCTGGCACCCCCAAATGGCACTGGTTTAACTGGCACCCCCAAAAAACACAGTGCTCATCGAACATTCCATTCTCTATAAGTGTTTTTCAAAATTGGCCACTCAGGTCATGAAATTAGAATTATTGGCACTCTCTTATCAGGTAAGTTAGCCAGTTCAGGAAATATGCAGAATGCCATGCAAGTGCAGCAACTCGGGGTGGCACGGGCTGGGTTAGGTTAGGGGAAATAGACGCAGCTCCAGGAACCATGTCAAAATCCGAGTGGGGATTGGGGTTGGGTTTAGGGTTAGGGTTAGGGGTTAGGGTTAGGGTTAGGGAGGGGTTGGGGTTAGGGTGGGGTTGGGGTTAGGGTTAGGGTGGGGTTGGGGTTAGGGTTAGGGAGGGGTTGGGGTTAGGGTTAGGGTTAGGGAGGGGTTGGGGTTAGGGTTAGGGGTTAGGGTTGGGGAGGGGTTGGGGTTAGGGTCAGGGAGGGGTTAGGGTTAGGGTTAGGGAGGGGTTGGGGTTAGGGTTAGGGTTAGGGTTAGGGAGGGGTTGGGGTTAGGGTTAGGGCTATGGATTGGTAAGGAAACTCAGATATAGACAAGCCCGGAGCCCACGTTGTGCACTGGCCTACTCCAAGTCACTAAGCACTCACATCTCCCCCGCCGCCGGTGACAAGTGGCAGGAAAATTGCCCTTAAACGTGTGTTTTTTTGTTTTACGGATGAGAACTGGACATTTGCCCACTCTCTCTTTCTCTTGCTAGCGAGAAGTGGACATTTGCCCACTCTCTCTTTCCCTTGTTAGCAACCCTTTCCCTTTTTGACCTTTTAAATGGAGGGTGTTTCCCCTTTTTTCATTT
The DNA here is from genome assembly GCF_946808225.1 of Silurus aristotelis. Lineage (NCBI taxonomy): Eukaryota > Metazoa > Chordata > Actinopteri > Siluriformes > Siluridae > Silurus > Silurus aristotelis. The sequence continues at coordinate 58,402 of NW_028149125.1, forward strand.
TAGCCAGTGACTTCTGATTTCATTCATTAATGCAGGACATTCGATTTCATTCATTAATGCAGGACATTTGCCTTTTCACAGATCCCCATGACGTCATTTTTAACGGTAAGTCTGTTGCAACGTTTCGGTTAATATAAACCTTCATCAGGCATAGACTTACCATTTTCTCTTCCTTTTTCCATTTTCCAAACTGGCTGCACATTTTTCCATGTTGGCTTTAATCCTTTTTCACGAGATGTTCTGTTCACCAGGTGATTGGGTCTTTGCTATTTAGCGCTTAGCCCATTAGCTTCCTTTCTCAGTTTTTTCTTCTTCTCTTTCCTTCCATTCTCTTTTCCTTTTTCCATTTTCCAAACTGGCTTTGCATTTTTCCATGTTGGCTTTAATCCTTTTTCACGAGATGCTCTGTTTTCCAGGTGATTGGGTCTTTGCTAATTAGCGCTTAGCCCATTAGCTTCCTTTCTCAGTTTTTTCTTCTTCTCTTTCCTTCCATTTTCTTTTCCTTTTTCCATTTTCCAAACTGGCTTTGCATTTTTCCATGTTGGCTTTAATCCTTTTTCACGAGATGCTCTGTTTTCCAGGTGATTGGGTCTTTGATATTTAGCGCTTAGCCCATTAGCTTCCTTTCTCAGTTTTTTCTTCTTCTCTTTCCCTCCTTTGTCCAGGCAGTGGATAAAGACAGAATTTGTCAAATGGCACCCCCAAATGGCACTGGTTAAAATTGCACCCCCCAAAAAAAAGTGTTAATTAAACATTCAGTTTTGTTTAGATTATTTTTCAAAAAATGGCCACTCATGTCCTGAAATTTGGACTATTGGCACCCCCACTGCTCGAAAACATTGGCACCCCCATACTCAGTGCTGTTCCAAACGCTCTCATCAGGTAAGTTATTCAGTTTCATGCGTCATTGTTTGTTTGTATCTTGTTTTTGTTGGTCCATAATCAGGCTTAGCCTCTCCATTTTCTTTTCCTTTTTCCATTTTCTTTTCCTTTTTCCAAGCTGGCTTTACTTATCCCCATTCTGGCTTTAAACATCCTCCCAGCTGCTCTGTTTTCCAAGTGAGTGGGCCTCTGCTATTTAGCACTTAGCCCACCAGCTTCCCATCTAAGTACTTTCGTTATTCTCTTTCCCCCCACTTCTCAGGCGGCAATATCTTTTCCTTTTTCCCAAACTGGCCTTACCTTTCCCGAAAGCTGGCTTTAAATCTTCCTTCAAGCTACTCTGTTTGCCAAGTAATTGGGCCTCTGCTATTTAGTGCTTAGCCATCCGGCCTTCTTGCACAGTTTTACACTCTGCTATTTAGTGCTTAGCCATCCGGCCTTCTTGCACAGTTTTACAAATTTTTTATAAACTGGCACCCCCAAATGGCACTGGTTTAACTGGCACCCCCAAAAAACACAGTGCTCATCGAACATTCCATTGTCTATAAGTATTTCTGCTATTTAGTGCTTAGCCATCCGGCCTTCTAGCACAGTTTTACATTATGCTATTTAGTGCTTAGCCATCCGGCCTTCCTGCACAGTTTTACAAATTTTTTATAAACTGGCACCCCCAAATGGCACTGGTTTAACTGGCACCCCCAAAAAAACACAGTGCTCATCGAACATTCCATTGTCTATAAGTATTTCTGCTATTTAGTGCTTAGCCATCCGGCCTTCTAGCACGGTTTTACATTATGCTATTTAGTGCTTAGCCATCCGGCCTTCTTGCACAGTTTTACACATTTCTTATATAAGCTGGCACCCCCAAATGGCACTGGTTTAACTGGCACCCCCAAAAAACACAGTGCTCATCGAACATTCCATTCTCTATAAGTGTTTTTCAAAATTGGCCACTCAGGTCATGAAATTAGAATTATTGGCACTCTCTTATCAGGTAAGTTAGCCAGTTCAGGAAATATGCAGAATGCCATGCAAGTGCAGCAACTCGGGGTGGCACGGGCTGGGTTAGGTTAGGGGAAATAGACGCAGCTCCAGGAACCATGTCAAAATCCGAGTGGGGATTGGGGTTGGGTTTAGGGTTAGGGTTAGGGGTTAGGGTTAGGGTTAGGGAGGGGTTGGGGTTAGGGTGGGGTTGGGGTTAGGGTTAGGGTGGGGTTGGGGTTAGGGTTAGGGAGGGGTTGGGGTTAGGGTTAGGGTTAGGGAGGGGTTGGGGTTAGGGTTAGGGGTTAGGGTTGGGGAGGGGTTGGGGTTAGGGTCAGGGAGGGGTTAGGGTTAGGGTTAGGGAGGGGTTGGGGTTAGGGTTAGGGTTAGGGTTAGGGAGGGGTTGGGGTTAGGGTTAGGGCTATGGATTGGTAAGGAAACTCAGATATAGACAAGCCCGGAGCCCACGTTGTGCACTGGCCTACTCCAAGTCACTAAGCACTCACATCTCCCCCGCCGCCGGTGACAAGTGGCAGGAAAATTGCCCTTAAACGTGTGTTTTTTTGTTTTACGGATGAGAACTGGACATTTGCCCACTCTCTCTTTCTCTTGCTAGCGAGAAGTGGACATTTGCCCACTCTCTCTTTCCCTTGTTAGCAACCCTTTCCCTTTTTGACCTTTTAAATGGAGGGTGTTTCCCCTTTTTTCATTTTAGCCAGTGACTTCTGATTTCATTCATTAATGCAGGACATTCGATTTCATTCATTAATGCAGGACATTTGCCTTTTCACAGATCCCCATGACGTCATTTTTAACGGTAAGTCTGTTGCAACGTTTCGGTTAATATAAACCTTCATCAGGCATAGACTTACCATTTTCTCTTCCTTTTTCCATTTTCCAAACTGGCTGCACATTTTTCCATGTTGGCTTTAATCCTTTTTCACGAGATGTTCTGTTCACCAGGTGATTGGGTCTTTGCTATTTAGCGCTTAGCCCATTAGCTTCCTTTCTCAGTTTTTTCTTCTTCTCTTTCCTTCCATTCTCTTTTCCTTTTTCCATTTTCCAAACTGGCTTTGCATTTTTCCATGTTGGCTTTAATCCTTTTTCACGAGATGCTCTGTTTTCCAGGTGATTGGGTCTTTGCTAATTAGCGCTTAGCCCATTAGCTTCCTTTCTCAGTTTTTTCTTCTTCTCTTTCCTTCCATTTTCTTTTCCTTTTTCCATTTTCCAAACTGGCTTTGCATTTTTCCATGTTGGCTTTAATCCTTTTTCACGAGATGCTCTGTTTTCCAGGTGATTGGGTCTTTGATATTTAGCGCTTAGCCCATTAGCTTCCTTTCTCAGTTTTTTCTTCTTCTCTTTCCCTCCTTTGTCCAGGCAGTGGATAAAGACAGAATTTGTCAAATGGCACCCCCAAATGGCACTGGTTAAAATTGCACCCCCCAAAAAAAAGTGTTAATTAAACATTCAGTTTTGTTTAGATTATTTTTCAAAAAATGGCCACTCATGTCCTGAAATTTGGACTATTGGCACCCCCACTGCTCGAAAACATTGGCACCCCCATACTCAGTGCTGTTCCAAACGCTCTCATCAGGTAAGTTATTCAGTTTCATGCGTCATTGTTTGTTTGTATCTTGTTTTTGTTGGTCCATAATCAGGCTTAGCCTCTCCATTTTCTTTTCCTTTTTCCATTTTCTTTTCCTTTTTCCAAGCTGGCTTTACTTATCCCCATTCTGGCTTTAAACATCCTCCCAGCTGCTCTGTTTTCCAAGTGAGTGGGCCTCTGCTATTTAGCACTTAGCCCACCAGCTTCCCATCTAAGTACTTTCGTTATTCTCTTTCCCCCCACTTCTCAGGCGGCAATATCTTTTCCTTTTTCCCAAACTGGCCTTACCTTTCCCGAAAGCTGGCTTTAAATCTTCCTTCAAGCTACTCTGTTTGCCAAGTAATTGGGCCTCTGCTATTTAGTGCTTAGCCATCCGGCCTTCTTGCACAGTTTTACACTCTGCTATTTAGTGCTTAGCCATCCGGCCTTCTTGCACAGTTTTACAAATTTTTTATAAACTGGCACCCCCAAATGGCACTGGTTTAACTGGCACCCCCAAAAAACACAGTGCTCATCGAACATTCCATTGTCTATAAGTATTTCTGCTATTTAGTGCTTAGCCATCCGGCCTTCTAGCACAGTTTTACATTATGCTATTTAGTGCTTAGCCATCCGGCCTTCCTGCACAGTTTTACAAATTTTTTATAAACTGGCACCCCCAAATGGCACTGGTTTAACTGGCACCCCCAAAAAAACACAGTGCTCATCGAACATTCCATTGTCTATAAGTATTTCTGCTATTTAGTGCTTAGCCATCCGGCCTTCTAGCACGGTTTTACATTATGCTATTTAGTGCTTAGCCATCCGGCCTTCTTGCACAGTTTTACACATTTCTTATATAAGCTGGCACCCCCAAATGGCACTGGTTTAACTGGCACCCCCAAAAAACACAGTGCTCATCGAACATTCCATTCTCTATAAGTGTTTTTCAAAATTGGCCACTCAGGTCATGAAATTAGAATTATTGGCACTCTCTTATCAGGTAAGTTAGCCAGTTCAGGAAATATGCAGAATGCCATGCAAGTGCAGCAACTCGGGGTGGCACGGGCTGGGTTAGGTTAGGGGAAATAGACGCAGCTCCAGGAACCATGTCAAAATCCGAGTGGGGATTGGGGTTGGGTTTAGGGTTAGGGTTAGGGGTTAGGGTTAGGGTTAGGGAGGGGTTGGGGTTAGGGTGGGGTTGGGGTTAGGGTTAGGGTGGGGTTGGGGTTAGGGTTAGGGAGGGGTTGGGGTTAGGGTTAGGGTTAGGGAGGGGTTGGGGTTAGGGTTAGGGGTTAGGGTTGGGGAGGGGTTGGGGTTAGGGTCAGGGAGGGGTTAGGGTTAGGGTTAGGGAGGGGTTGGGGTTAGGGTTAGGGTTAGGGTTAGGGAGGGGTTGGGGTTAGGGTTAGGGCTATGGATTGGTAAGGAAACTCAGATATAGACAAGCCCGGAGCCCACGTTGTGCACTGGCCTACTCCAAGTCACTAAGCACTCACATCTCCCCCGCCGCCGGTGACAAGTGGCAGGAAAATTGCCCTTAAACGTGTGTTTTTTTGTTTTACGGATGAGAACTGGACATTTGCCCACTCTCTCTTTCTCTTGCTAGCGAGAAGTGGACATTTGCCCACTCTCTCTTTCCCTTGTTAGCAACCCTTTCCCTTTTTGACCTTTTAAATGGAGGGTGTTTCCCCTTTTTTCATTTTAGCCAGTGACTTCTGATTTCATTCATTAATGCAGGACATTCGATTTCATTCATTAATGCAGGACATTTGCCTTTTCACAGATCCCCATGACGTCATTTTTAACGGTAAGTCTGTTGCAACGTTTCGGTTAATATAAACCTTCATCAGGCATAGACTTACCATTTTCTCTTCCTTTTTCCATTTTCCAAACTGGCTGCACATTTTTCCATGTTGGCTTTAATCCTTTTTCACGAGATGTTCTGTTCACCAGGTGATTGGGTCTTTGCTATTTAGCGCTTAGCCCATTAGCTTCCTTTCTCAGTTTTTTCTTCTTCTCTTTCCTTCCATTCTCTTTTCCTTTTTCCATTTTCCAAACTGGCTTTGCATTTTTCCATGTTGGCTTTAATCCTTTTTCACGAGATGCTCTGTTTTCCAGGTGATTGGGTCTTTGCTAATTAGCGCTTAGCCCATTAGCTTCCTTTCTCAGTTTTTTCTTCTTCTCTTTCCTTCCATTTTCTTTTCCTTTTTCCATTTTCCAAACTGGCTTTGCATTTTTCCATGTTGGCTTTAATCCTTTTTCACGAGATGCTCTGTTTTCCAGGTGATTGGGTCTTTGATATTTAGCGCTTAGCCCATTAGCTTCCTTTCTCAGTTTTTTCTTCTTCTCTTTCCCTCCTTTGTCCAGGCAGTGGATAAAGACAGAATTTGTCAAATGGCACCCCCAAATGGCACTGGTTAAAATTGCACCCCCCAAAAAAAAGTGTTAATTAAACATTCAGTTTTGTTTAGATTATTTTTCAAAAAATGGCCACTCATGTCCTGAAATTTGGACTATTGGCACCCCCACTGCTCGAAAACATTGGCACCCCCATACTCAGTGCTGTTCCAAACGCTCTCATCAGGTAAGTTATTCAGTTTCATGCGTCATTGTTTGTTTGTATCTTGTTTTTGTTGGTCCATAATCAGGCTTAGCCTCTCCATTTTCTTTTCCTTTTTCCATTTTCTTTTCCTTTTTCCAAGCTGGCTTTACTTATCCCCATTCTGGCTTTAAACATCCTCCCAGCTGCTCTGTTTTCCAAGTGAGTGGGCCTCTGCTATTTAGCACTTAGCCCACCAGCTTCCCATCTAAGTACTTTCGTTATTCTCTTTCCCCCCACTTCTCAGGCGGCAATATCTTTTCCTTTTTCCCAAACTGGCCTTACCTTTCCCGAAAGCTGGCTTTAAATCTTCCTTCAAGCTACTCTGTTTGCCAAGTAATTGGGCCTCTGCTATTTAGTGCTTAGCCATCCGGCCTTCTTGCACAGTTTTACACTCTGCTATTTAGTGCTTAGCCATCCGGCCTTCTTGCACAGTTTTACAAATTTTTTATAAACTGGCACCCCCAAATGGCACTGGTTTAACTGGCACCCCCAAAAAACACAGTGCTCATCGAACATTCCATTGTCTATAAGTATTTCTGCTATTTAGTGCTTAGCCATCCGGCCTTCTAGCACAGTTTTACATTATGCTATTTAGTGCTTAGCCATCCGGCCTTCCTGCACAGTTTTACAAATTTTTTATAAACTGGCACCCCCAAATGGCACTGGTTTAACTGGCACCCCCAAAAAAACACAGTGCTCATCGAACATTCCATTGTCTATAAGTATTTCTGCTATTTAGTGCTTAGCCATCCGGCCTTCTAGCACGGTTTTACATTATGCTATTTAGTGCTTAGCCATCCGGCCTTCTTGCACAGTTTTACACATTTCTTATATAAGCTGGCACCCCCAAATGGCACTGGTTTAACTGGCACCCCCAAAAAACACAGTGCTCATCGAACATTCCATTCTCTATAAGTGTTTTTCAAAATTGGCCACTCAGGTCATGAAATTAGAATTATTGGCACTCTCTTATCAGGTAAGTTAGCCAGTTCAGGAAATATGCAGAATGCCATGCAAGTGCAGCAACTCGGGGTGGCACGGGCTGGGTTAGGTTAGGGGAAATAGACGCAGCTCCAGGAACCATGTCAAAATCCGAGTGGGGATTGGGGTTGGGTTTAGGGTTAGGGTTAGGGGTTAGGGTTAGGGTTAGGGAGGGGTTGGGGTTAGGGTGGGGTTGGGGTTAGGGTTAGGGTGGGGTTGGGGTTAGGGTTAGGGAGGGGTTGGGGTTAGGGTTAGGGTTAGGGAGGGGTTGGGGTTAGGGTTAGGGGTTAGGGTTGGGGAGGGGTTGGGGTTAGGGTCAGGGAGGGGTTAGGGTTAGGGTTAGGGAGGGGTTGGGGTTAGGGTTAGGGTTAGGGTTAGGGAGGGGTTGGGGTTAGGGTTAGGGCTATGGATTGGTAAGGAAACTCAGATATAGACAAGCCCGGAGCCCACGTTGTGCACTGGCCTACTCCAAGTCACTAAGCACTCACATCTCCCCCGCCGCCGGTGACAAGTGGCAGGAAAATTGCCCTTAAACGTGTGTTTTTTTGTTTTACGGATGAGAACTGGACATTTGCCCACTCTCTCTTTCTCTTGCTAGCGAGAAGTGGACATTTGCCCACTCTCTCTTTCCCTTGTTAGCAACCCTTTCCCTTTTTGACCTTTTAAATGGAGGGTGTTTCCCCTTTTTTCATTTTAGCCAGTGACTTCTGATTTCATTCATTAATGCAGGACATTCGATTTCATTCATTAATGCAGGACATTTGCCTTTTCACAGATCCCCATGACGTCATTTTTAACGGTAAGTCTGTTGCAACGTTTCGGTTAATATAAACCTTCATCAGGCATAGACTTACCATTTTCTCTTCCTTTTTCCATTTTCCAAACTGGCTGCACATTTTTCCATGTTGGCTTTAATCCTTTTTCACGAGATGTTCTGTTCACCAGGTGATTGGGTCTTTGCTATTTAGCGCTTAGCCCATTAGCTTCCTTTCTCAGTTTTTTCTTCTTCTCTTTCCTTCCATTCTCTTTTCCTTTTTCCATTTTCCAAACTGGCTTTGCATTTTTCCATGTTGGCTTTAATCCTTTTTCACGAGATGCTCTGTTTTCCAGGTGATTGGGTCTTTGCTAATTAGCGCTTAGCCCATTAGCTTCCTTTCTCAGTTTTTTCTTCTTCTCTTTCCTTCCATTTTCTTTTCCTTTTTCCATTTTCCAAACTGGCTTTGCATTTTTCCATGTTGGCTTTAATCCTTTTTCACGAGATGCTCTGTTTTCCAGGTGATTGGGTCTTTGATATTTAGCGCTTAGCCCATTAGCTTCCTTTCTCAGTTTTTTCTTCTTCTCTTTCCCTCCTTTGTCCAGGCAGTGGATAAAGACAGAATTTGTCAAATGGCACCCCCAAATGGCACTGGTTAAAATTGCACCCCCCAAAAAAAAGTGTTAATTAAACATTCAGTTTTGTTTAGATTATTTTTCAAAAAATGGCCACTCATGTCCTGAAATTTGGACTATTGGCACCCCCACTGCTCGAAAACATTGGCACCCCCATACTCAGTGCTGTTCCAAACGCTCTCATCAGGTAAGTTATTCAGTTTCATGCGTCATTGTTTGTTTGTATCTTGTTTTTGTTGGTCCATAATCAGGCTTAGCCTCTCCATTTTCTTTTCCTTTTTCCATTTTCTTTTCCTTTTTCCAAGCTGGCTTTACTTATCCCCATTCTGGCTTTAAACATCCTCCCAGCTGCTCTGTTTTCCAAGTGAGTGGGCCTCTGCTATTTAGCACTTAGCCCACCAGCTTCCCATCTAAGTACTTTCGTTATTCTCTTTCCCCCCACTTCTCAGGCGGCAATATCTTTTCCTTTTTCCCAAACTGGCCTTACCTTTCCCGAAAGCTGGCTTTAAATCTTCCTTCAAGCTACTCTGTTTGCCAAGTAATTGGGCCTCTGCTATTTAGTGCTTAGCCATCCGGCCTTCTTGCACAGTTTTACACTCTGCTATTTAGTGCTTAGCCATCCGGCCTTCTTGCACAGTTTTACAAATTTTTTATAAACTGGCACCCCCAAATTGCACTGGTTTAACTGGCACCCCCAAAAAACACAGTGCTCATCGAACATTCCATTGTCTATAAGTATTTCTGCTATTTAGTGCTTAGCCATCCGGCCTTCTAGCACAGTTTTACATTATGCTATTTAGTGCTTAGCCATCCGGCCTTCCTGCACAGTTTTACAAATTTTTAATAAACTGGCACCCCCAAATGGCACTGGTTTAACTGGCACCCCCAAAAAAACACAGTGCTCATCGAACATTCCATTGTCTATAAGTATTTCTGCTATTTAGTGCTTAGCCATCCGGCCTTCTAGCACGGTTTTACATTATGCTATTTAGTGCTTAGCCATCCGGCCTTCTTGCACAGTTTTACACATTTCTTATATAAGCTGGCACCCCCAAATGGCACTGGTTTAACTGGCACCCCCAAAAAACACAGTGCTCATCGAACATTCCATTCTCTATAAGTGTTTTTCAAAATTGGCCACTCAGGTCATGAAATTATGAAATTAGAATTATTGGCACTCTCTTATCAGGTAAGTTAGCCAGTTCAGGAAATATGCAGAAGGCCATGCAAGTGCAGCAACTCGGGGTGGCACGGGCTGGGTTAGGTTAGGGGAAATAGACGCAGCTCCAGGAACCATGTCAAAATCGAGTGGGGATTAGGGTTGGGGTTTAGGGTTAGGGTTAGGGGTTAGGGTTAGGGTTAGGGAGGGGTTGGGGTTAGGGTGGGGTTGGGGTTAGGGTTAGGGTGGGGTTGGGGTTAGGGTTAGGGAGGGGTTGGGGTTAGGGTTAGGGAGGGGTTGGGGTTAGGGTTAGGGGTTAGGGTTGGGAGGGGTTGGGGTTAGGGTCAGGGAGGGGTTAGGGTTAGGGTTAGGGAGGGGTTGGGGTTAGGGTTAGGGTTAGGGTTAGGGAGGGGGTTGGGGTAGGGTTAGGGCTATGGATTGGTAAGGAAACTCAGATATAGACAAGCCCGGAGCCCACGTTGTGCACTGGCCTACTCCAAGTCACTAAGCACTCACATATCCTCCGCCGCCGGTGACAAGTGGCAGGAAAATGCCCTTAAACGTGTGTTTTTTTGTTTTACGGATGAGAACTGGACATTTGCCCACTCTCTCTTTCTCTTGCTAGCGAGAAGTGGACATTTGCCCACTCTCTCTTTCCCTTGTTAGCAACCCTTTCCCTTTTTGACCTTTTAAATGGAGGGTGTTTCCCCTTTTTCATTTTAGCCAGTGACTTCTGATTTCATTCATTAATGCAGGACATTCGATTTCATTCATTAATGCAGGACATTTGCCTTTTCACAGATCCCCATGACGTCATTTTTAACGGTAAGTCTGTTGCAACGTTTCGGTTAATATAACCTTCATCAGGCATAGACTTACCATTTTCTCTTCCTTTTTCCATTTTCCAAACTGGCTGCACATTTTTCCATGTTGGCTTTAATCCTTTTTCACGAGATGTTCTGTTCACCAGGTGATTGGGTCTTTGCTATTTAGCGCTTAGCCCATTAGCTTCCTTTCTCAGTTTTTTCTTCTCTCTTTCCTTCCATTCTCTTTCCTTTTTCCATTTTCCAACTGGCTTTGCATTTTTCCATGTTGGCTTTAATCTTTTTTCACGAGATGCTCTGTTTTCCAGGTGATTGGGTCTTTGCTAATTAGCGCTTAGCCCATTAGCTTCCTTTCTCAGTTTTTTCTTCTTCTCTTTCCTTCATTTTCTTTTCCTTTTTCCATTTTCCAAACTGCTTTGCATTTTTCCATGTTGGCTTTAATCCTTTTTTCACGAGATGCTCTGTTTTCCAGGTGATTGGGTCTTTGATATTTAGCGCTTAGCCCATTAGCTTCCTTTCTCAGTTTTTTCTTCTCTCTTTCCCTCCTTTGTCCAGGCAGTGGATAAAGACAGAATTTGTCAAATGGCACCCCCAAATGGCACTGGTTAAAATTGCACCCCCCAAAAAAAGTGTTAATTAACATTCAGTTTTGTTTAGATTATTTTTCAAAAAATGGCCACTCATGTCCTGAAATTTGGACTATTGGCACCCCCACTGCTCGAAAACATTGGCACCCCCATACTCAGTGCTGTTCCAAACGCTCTCATCAGGTAAGTTATTCAGTTTCATGCGTCATTGTTTGTTTGTATCTTGTTTTTGTTGGTCCATAATCAGGCTTAGCCTCTCCATTTTCTTTCTTTTTCCATTTTCTTTTCCTTTTTCCAAGCTGGCTTTACTTATCCCCATTCTGGCTTTAAACATCCTCCCAGCTGCTCTGTTTTCCAAGTGAGTGGGCCTCTGCTATTTAGCACTTAGCCCACCAGCTTCCCATCTAAGTACTTTCGTTATTCTCTTTCCCCCACTTCTCAGGCGGCAATATCTTTTCCCTTTTTCCCAAACTGGCCTTACCTTTCCCGAAAGCTGCTTTAAATCTTCCTTCAAGCTACTCTGTTTGCCAAGTAATTGGGCCTCTGCTATTTAGTGCTTAGCCATCCGGCCTTCTTGCACAGTTTTACACTCTGCTATTTAGTGCTTAGCCATCCGGCCTTCCTTGCACAGTTTTACAAATTTTTTATAAACTGGCACCCCCAAATGGCACTGGTTTAACTGGCACCCCCAAAAAACACAGTGCTCACGAACATTCCATTGTCTATAAGTATTTCTGCTATTAGTGCTTAGCCATCCGGCCTTCTAGCACGGTTTTACATTATGCTATTTAGTGCTTAGCCATCCGGCCTTCCTGCACAGTTTTACAAATTTTTTATAAACTGGCACCCCAAATGGCACTGGTTTAACTGGCACCCCAAAAAAACACAGTGCTCATCGAACATTCCATTGTCTATAAGTATTTCTGCTATTTAGTGCTTAGCCATCCGGCCTTCTAGCACGGTTTTACATTATGCTATTTAGTGCTTAGCCATCCGGCCTTCTTGCACAGTTTTACACATTTCTTATATAAGCTGGCACCCCCAAATGGCACTGGTTTAACTGGCACCCCCAAAAAACACAGTGCTCATCGAACATTCCATTCTCTATAAGTGTTTTTCAAAATTGGCCACTCAGGTCATGAAATTAGAATTATTGGCACTCTCTTATCAGGTAAGTTAGCCAGTTCAGGAAATATGCAGAAGGCCATGCAAGTGCAGCAACTCGGGGTGGCACGGGCTGGGTTAGGTTAGGGGAAATAGACGCAGCTCCAGGAACCATGTCAAAATCCGAGTGGGGATTAGGGTTGGGTTTAGGGTTAGGGTTAGGGGTTAGGGTTAGGGTTAGGGAGGGGTTGGGGTTAGGGTGGGGTTGGGGTTAGGGTTAGGGTGGGGTTGGGGTTAGGGTTAGGGAGGGGTTGGGGTTAGGGTTAGGGAGGGGTTGGGGTTAGGGTTAGGGGTTAGGGTTGGGGAGGGGTTGGGGTTAGGGTCAGGGAGGGGTTAGGGTTAGGGTTAGGGAGGGGTTGGGGTTAGGGTTAGGGTTAGGGTTAGGGAGGGGTTGGGGTAGGGTTAGGGCTATGGATTGGTAAGGAAACTCAGATATAGACAAGCCCGGAGCCCACGTTGTGCACTGGCCTACTCCAAGTCACTAAGCACTCACATCTCCTCCGCCGCCGGTGACAAGTGGCAGGAAAATTGCCCTTAAACGTGTGTTTTTTTGTTTTACGGATGAGAACTGGACATTTGCCCACTCTCTCTTTCTCTTGCTAGCGAGAAGTGGACATTTGCCCACTCTCTCTTTCCCTTGTTAGCAACCCTTTCCCTTTTTGACCTTTTAAATGGAGGGTGTTTCCCCTTTTTTCATTTTAGCCAGTGACTTCTGATTTCATTCATTAATGCAGGACATTCGATTTCATTCATTAATGCAGGACATTTGCCTTTTCACAGATCCCCATGACGTCATTTTTAACGGTAAGTCTGTTGCAACGTTTCGGTTAATATAAACCTTCATCAGGCATAGACTTACCATTTTCTCTTCCTTTTTCCATTTTCCAAACTGGCTGCACATTTTTCCATGTTGGCTTTAATCCTTTTTCACGAGATGTTCTGTTCACCAGGTGATTGGGTCTTTGCTATTTAGCGCTTAGCCCATTAGCTTCCTTTCTCAGTTTTTTCTTCTTCTCTTTCCTTCCATTCTCTTTTCCTTTTTCCATTTTCCAAACTGGCTTTGCATTTTTCCATGTTGGCTTTAATCCTTTTTTCACGAGATGCTCTGTTTTCCAGGTGATTGGGTCTTTGCTAATTAGCGCTTAGCCCATTAGCTTCCTTTCTCAGTTTTTTCTTCTTCTCTTTCCTTCCATTTTCTTTTCCTTTTTCCATTTTCCAAACTGGCTTTGCATTTTTCCATGTTGGCTTTAATCCTTTTTCACGAGATGCTCTGTTTTCCAGGTGATTGGGTCTTTGATATTTAGCGCTTAGCCCATTAGCTTCCTTTCTCAGTTTTTTCTTCTTCTCTTTCCCTCCTTTGTCCAGGCAGTGGATAAAGACAGAATTTGTCAAATGGCACCCCCAAATGGCACTGGTTAAAATTGCACCCCCCAAAAAAAGTGTTAATTAAACATTCAGTTTTGTTTAGATTATTTTTCAAAAAATGGCCACTCATGTCCTGAAATTTGGACTATTGGCACCCCCACTGCTCGAAAACATTGGCACCCCCATACTCAGTGCTGTTCCAAACGCTCTCATCAGGTAAGTTATTCAGTTTCATGCGTCATTGTTTGTTTGTATCTTGTTTTTGTTGGTCCATAATCAGGCTTAGCCTCTCCATTTTCTTTTCCTTTTTCCATTTTCTTTTCCTTTTTCCAAGCTGGCTTTACTTATCCCCATTCTGGCTTTAAACATCCTCCCAGCTGCTCTGTTTTCCAAGTGAGTGGGCCTCTGCTATTTAGCACTTAGCCCACCAGCTTCCCATCTAAGTACTTTCGTTATTCTCTTTCCCCCCACTTCTCAGGCGGCAATATCTTTTCCTTTTTCCCAAACTGGCCTTACCTTTCCCGAAAGCTGGCTTTAAATCTTCCTTCAAGCTACTCTGTTTGCCAAGTAATTGGGCCTCTGCTATTTAGTGCTTAGCCATCCGGCCTTCTTGCACAGTTTTACACTCTGCTATTTAGTGCTTAGCCATCCGGCCTTCTTGCACAGTTTTACAAATTTTTTATAAACTGGCACCCCCAAATGGCACTGGTTTAACTGGCACCCCCAAAAAACACAGTGCTCATCGAACATTCCATTGTCTATAAGTATTTCTGCTATTTAGTGCTTAGCCATCCGGCCTTCTAGCACGGTTTTACATTATGCTATTTAGTGCTTAGCCATCCGGCCTTCCTGCACAGTTTTACAAATTTTTTATAAACTGGCACCCCCAAATGGCACTGGTTTAACTGGCACCCCCAAAAAACACAGTGCTCATCGAACATTCCATTGTCTATAAGTATTTCTGCTATTTAGTGCTTAGCCATCCGGCCTTCTAGCACGGTTTTACATTATGCTATTTAGTGCTTAGCCATCCGGCCTTCTTGCACAGTTTTACACATTTCTTATATAAGCTGGCACCCCCAAATGGCACTGGTTTAACTGGCACCCCCAAAAAACACAGTGCTCATCGAACATTCCATTCTCTATAAGTGTTTTTCAAAATTGGCCACTCAGGTCATGAAATTAGAATTATTGGCACTCTCTTATCAGGTAAGTTAGCCAGTTCAGGAAATATGCAGAAGGCCATGCAAGTGCAGCAACTCGGGGTGGCACGGGCTGGGTTAGGTTAGGGGAAATAGACGCAGCTCCAGGAACCATGTCAAAATCCGAGTGGGGATTAGGGTTGGGTTTAGGGTTAGGGTTAGGGGTTAGGGTTAGGGTTAGGGAGGGGTTGGGGTTAGGGTGGGGTTGGGGTTAGGGTTAGGGTGGGGTTGGGGTTAGGGTTAGGGAGGGGTTGGGGTTAGGGTTAGGGAGGGGTTGGGGTTAGGGTTAGGGGTTAGGGTTGGGGAGGGGTTGGGGTTAGGGTCAGGGAGGGGTTAGGGTTAGGGTTAGGGAGGGGTTGGGGTTAGGGTTAGGGTTAGGGTTAGGGAGGGGTTGGGGTTAGGGTTAGGGCTATGGATTGGTAAGGAAACTCAGATATAGACAAGCCCGGAGCCCACGTTGTGCACTGGCCTACTCCAAGTCACTAAGCACTCACATCTCCTCCGCCGCCGGTGACAAGTGGCAGGAAAATTGCCCTTAAACGTGTGTTTTTTTGTTTTACGGATGAGAACTGGACATTTGCCCACTCTCTCTTTCTCTTGCTAGCGAGAAGTGGACATTTGCCCACTCTCTCTTTCCCTTGTTAGCAACCCTTTCCCTTTTTGACCTTTTAAATGGAGGGTGTTTCCCCTTTTTTCATTTTAGCCAGTGACTTCTGATTTCATTCATTAATGCAGGACATTCGATTTCATTCATTAATGCAGGACATTTGCCTTTTCACAGATCCCCATGACGTCATTTTTAACGGTAAGTCTGTTGCAACGTTTCGGTTAATATAAACCTTCATCAGGCATAGACTTACCATTTTCTCTTCCTTTTTCCATTTTCCAAACTGGCTGCACATTTTTCCATGTTGGCTTTAATCCTTTTTCACGAGATGTTCTGTTCACCAGGTGATTGGGTCTTTGCTATTTAGCGCTTAGCCCATTAGCTTCCTTTCTCAGTTTTTTCTTCTTCTCTTTCCTTCCATTCTCTTTTCCTTTTTCCATTTTCCAAACTGGCTTTGCATTTTTCCATGTTGGCTTTAATCCTTTTTTCACGAGATGCTCTGTTTTCCAGGTGATTGGGTCTTTGCTAATTAGCGCTTAGCCCATTAGCTTCCTTTCTCAGTTTTTTCTTCTTCTCTTTCCTTCCATTTTCTTTTCCTTTTTCCATTTTCCAAACTGGCTTTGCATTTTTCCATGTTGGCTTTAATCCTTTTTCACGAGATGCTCTGTTTTCCAGGTGATTGGGTCTTTGATATTTAGCGCTTAGCCCATTAGCTTCCTTTCTCAGTTTTTTCTTCTTCTCTTTCCCTCCTTTGTCCAGGCAGTGGATAAAGACAGAATTTGTCAAATGGCACCCCCAAATGGCACTGGTTAAAATTGCACCCCCCAAAAAAAGTGTTAATTAAACATTCAGTTTTGTTTAGATTATTTTTCAAAAAATGGCCACTCATGTCCTGAAATTTGGACTATTGGCACCCCCACTGCTCGAAAACATTGGCACCCCCATACTCAGTGCTGTTCCAAACGCTCTCATCAGGTAAGTTATTCAGTTTCATGCGTCATTGTTTGTTTGTATCTTGTTTTTGTTGGTCCATAATCAGGCTTAGCCTCTCCATTTTCTTTTCCTTTTTCCATTTTCTTTTCCTTTTTCCAAGCTGGCTTTACTTATCCCCATTCTGGCTTTAAACATCCTCCCAGCTGCTCTGTTTTCCAAGTGAGTGGGCCTCTGCTATTTAGCACTTAGCCCACCAGCTTCCCATCTAAGTACTTTCGTTATTCTCTTTCCCCCCACTTCTCAGGCGGCAATATCTTTTCCTTTTTCCCAAACTGGCCTTACCTTTCCCGAAAGCTGGCTTTAAATCTTCCTTCAAGCTACTCTGTTTGCCAAGTAATTGGGCCTCTGCTATTTAGTGCTTAGCCATCCGGCCTTCTTGCACAGTTTTACACTCTGCTATTTAGTGCTTAGCCATCCGGCCTTCTTGCACAGTTTTACAAATTTTTTATAAACTGGCACCCCCAAATGGCACTGGTTTAACTGGCACCCCCAAAAAACACAGTGCTCATCGAACATTCCATTGTCTATAAGTATTTCTGCTATTTAGTGCTTAGCCATCCGGCCTTCTAGCACGGTTTTACATTATGCTATTTAGTGCTTAGCCATCCGGCCTTCCTGCACAGTTTTACAAATTTTTTATAAACTGGCACCCCCAAATGGCACTGGTTTAACTGGCACCCCCAAAAAACACAGTGCTCATCGAACATTCCATTGTCTATAAGTATTTCTGCTATTTAGTGCTTAGCCATCCGGCCTTCTAGCACGGTTTTACATTATGCTATTTAGTGCTTAGCCATCCGGCCTTCTTGCACAGTTTTACACATTTCTTATATAAGCTGGCACCCCCAAATGGCACTGGTTTAACTGGCACCCCCAAAAAACACAGTGCTCATCGAACATTCCATTCTCTATAAGTGTTTTTCAAAATTGGCCACTCAGGTCATGAAATTAGAATTATTGGCACTCTCTTATCAGGTAAGTTAGCCAGTTCAGGAAATATGCAGAAGGCCATGCAAGTGCAGCAACTCGGGGTGGCACGGGCTGGGTTAGGTTAGGGGAAATAGACGCAGCTCCAGGAACCATGTCAAAATCCGAGTGGGGATTAGGGTTGGGTTTAGGGTTAGGGTTAGGGGTTAGGGTTAGGGTTAGGGAGGGGTTGGGGTTAGGGTGGGGTTGGGGTTAGGGTTAGGGTGGGGTTGGGGTTAGGGTTAGGGAGGGGTTGGGGTTAGGGTTAGGGAGGGGTTGGGGTTAGGGTTAGGGGTTAGGGTTGGGGAGGGGTTGGGGTTAGGGTCAGGGAGGGGTTAGGGTTAGGGTTAGGGAGGGGTTGGGGTTAGGGTTAGGGTTAGGGTTAGGGAGGGGTTGGGGTTAGGGTTAGGGCTATGGATTGGTAAGGAAACTCAGATATAGACAAGCCCGGAGCCCACGTTGTGCACTGGCCTACTCCAAGTCACTAAGCACTCACATCTCCTCCGCCGCCGGTGACAAGTGGCAGGAAAATTGCCCTTAAACGTGTGTTTTTTTGTTTTACGGATGAGAACTGGACATTTGCCCACTCTCTCTTTCTCTTGCTAGCGAGAAGTGGACATTTGCCCACTCTCTCTTTCCCTTGTTAGCAACCCTTTCCCTTTTTGACCTTTTAAATGGAGGGTGTTTCCCCTTTTTTCATTTTAGCCAGTGACTTCTGATTTCATTCATTAATGCAGGACATTCGATTTCATTCATTAATGCAGGACATTTGCCTTTTCACAGATCCCCATGACGTCATTTTTAACGGTAAGTCTGTTGCAACGTTTCGGTTAATATAAACCTTCATCAGGCATAGACTTACCATTTTCTCTTCCTTTTTCCATTTTCCAAACTGGCTGCACATTTTTCCATGTTGGCTTTAATCCTTTTTCACGAGATGTTCTGTTCACCAGGTGATTGGGTCTTTGCTATTTAGCGCTTAGCCCATTAGCTTCCTTTCTCAGTTTTTTCTTCTTCTCTTTCCTTCCATTCTCTTTTCCTTTTTCCATTTTCCAAACTGGCTTTGCATTTTTCCATGTTGGCTTTAATCCTTTTTTCACGAGATGCTCTGTTTTCCAGGTGATTGGGTCTTTGCTAATTAGCGCTTAGCCCATTAGCTTCCTTTCTCAGTTTTTTCTTCTTCTCTTTCCTTCCATTTTCTTTTCCTTTTTCCATTTTCCAAACTGGCTTTGCATTTTTCCATGTTGGCTTTAATCCTTTTTCACGAGATGCTCTGTTTTCCAGGTGATTGGGTCTTTGATATTTAGCGCTTAGCCCATTAGCTTCCTTTCTCAGTTTTTTCTTCTTCTCTTTCCCTCCTTTGTCCAGGCAGTGGATAAAGACAGAATTTGTCAAATGGCACCCCCAAATGGCACTGGTTAAAATTGCACCCCCCAAAAAAAGTGTTAATTAAACATTCAGTTTTGTTTAGATTATTTTTCAAAAAATGGCCACTCATGTCCTGAAATTTGGACTATTGGCACCCCCACTGCTCGAAAACATTGGCACCCCCATACTCAGTGCTGTTCCAAACGCTCTCATCAGGTAAGTTATTCAGTTTCATGCGTCATTGTTTGTTTGTATCTTGTTTTTGTTGGTCCATAATCAGGCTTAGCCTCTCCATTTTCTTTTCCTTTTTCCATTTTCTTTTCCTTTTTCCAAGCTGGCTTTACTTATCCCCATTCTGGCTTTAAACATCCTCCCAGCTGCTCTGTTTTCCAAGTGAGTGGGCCTCTGCTATTTAGCACTTAGCCCACCAGCTTCCCATCTAAGTACTTTCGTTATTCTCTTTCCCCCCACTTCTCAGGCGGCAATATCTTTTCCTTTTTCCCAAACTGGCCTTACCTTTCCCGAAAGCTGGCTTTAAATCTTCCTTCAAGCTACTCTGTTTGCCAAGTAATTGGGCCTCTGCTATTTAGTGCTTAGCCATCCGGCCTTCTTGCACAGTTTTACACTCTGCTATTTAGTGCTTAGCCATCCGGCCTTCTTGCACAGTTTTACAAATTTTTTATAAACTGGCACCCCCAAATGGCACTGGTTTAACTGGCACCCCCAAAAAACACAGTGCTCATCGAACATTCCATTGTCTATAAGTATTTCTGCTATTTAGTGCTTAGCCATCCGGCCTTCTAGCACGGTTTTACATTATGCTATTTAGTGCTTAGCCATCCGGCCTTCCTGCACAGTTTTACAAATTTTTTATAAACTGGCACCCCCAAATGGCACTGGTTTAACTGGCACCCCCAAAAAACACAGTGCTCATCGAACATTCCATTGTCTATAAGTATTTCTGCTATTTAGTGCTTAGCCATCCGGCCTTCTAGCACGGTTTTACATTATGCTATTTAGTGCTTAGCCATCCGGCCTTCTTGCACAGTTTTACACATTTCTTATATAAGCTGGCACCCCCAAATGGCACTGGTTTAACTGGCACCCCCAAAAAACACAGTGCTCATCGAACATTCCATTCTCTATAAGTGTTTTTCAAAATTGGCCACTCAGGTCATGAAATTAGAATTATTGGCACTCTCTTATCAGGTAAGTTAGCCAGTTCAGGAAATATGCAGAAGGCCATGCAAGTGCAGCAACTCGGGGTGGCACGGGCTGGGTTAGGTTAGGGGAAATAGACGCAGCTCCAGGAACCATGTCAAAATCCGAGTGGGGATTAGGGTTGGGTTTAGGGTTAGGGTTAGGGGTTAGGGTTAGGGTTAGGGAGGGGTTGGGGTTAGGGTGGGGTTGGGGTTAGGGTTAGGGTGGGGTTGGGGTTAGGGTTAGGGAGGGGTTGGGGTTAGGGTTAGGGAGGGGTTGGGGTTAGGGTTAGGGGTTAGGGTTGGGGAGGGGTTGGGGTTAGGGTCAGGGAGGGGTTAGGGTTAGGGTTAGGGAGGGGTTGGGGTTAGGGTTAGGGTTAGGGTTAGGGAGGGGTTGGGGTTAGGGTTAGGGCTATGGATTGGTAAGGAAACTCAGATATAGACAAGCCCGGAGCCCACGTTGTGCACTGGCCTACTCCAAGTCACTAAGCACTCACATCTCCTCCGCCGCCGGTGACAAGTGGCAGGAAAATTGCCCTTAAACGTGTGTTTTTTTGTTTTACGGATGAGAACTGGACATTTGCCCACTCTCTCTTTCTCTTGCTAGCGAGAAGTGGACATTTGCCCACTCTCTCTTTCCCTTGTTAGCAACCCTTTCCCTTTTTGACCTTTTAAATGGAGGGTGTTTCCCCTTTTTTCATTTTAGCCAGTGACTTCTGATTTCATTCATTAATGCAGGACATTCGATTTCATTCATTAATGCAGGACATTTGCCTTTTCACAGATCCCCATGACGTCATTTTTAACGGTAAGTCTGTTGCAACGTTTCGGTTAATATAAACCTTCATCAGGCATAGACTTACCATTTTCTCTTCCTTTTTCCATTTTCCAAACTGGCTGCACATTTTTCCATGTTGGCTTTAATCCTTTTTCACGAGATGTTCTGTTCACCAGGTGATTGGGTCTTTGCTATTTAGCGCTTAGCCCATTAGCTTCCTTTCTCAGTTTTTTCTTCTTCTCTTTCCTTCCATTCTCTTTTCCTTTTTCCATTTTCCAAACTGGCTTTGCATTTTTCCATGTTGGCTTTAATCCTTTTTTCACGAGATGCTCTGTTTTCCAGGTGATTGGGTCTTTGCTAATTAGCGCTTAGCCCATTAGCTTCCTTTCTCAGTTTTTTCTTCTTCTCTTTCCTTCCATTTTCTTTTCCTTTTTCCATTTTCCAAACTGGCTTTGCATTTTTCCATGTTGGCTTTAATCCTTTTTCACGAGATGCTCTGTTTTCCAGGTGATTGGGTCTTTGATATTTAGCGCTTAGCCCATTAGCTTCCTTTCTCAGTTTTTTCTTCTTCTCTTTCCCTCCTTTGTCCAGGCAGTGGATAAAGACAGAATTTGTCAAATGGCACCCCCAAATGGCACTGGTTAAAATTGCACCCCCCAAAAAAAGTGTTAATTAAACATTCAGTTTTGTTTAGATTATTTTTCAAAAAATGGCCACTCATGTCCTGAAATTTGGACTATTGGCACCCCCACTGCTCGAAAACATTGGCACCCCCATACTCAGTGCTGTTCCAAACGCTCTCATCAGGTAAGTTATTCAGTTTCATGCGTCATTGTTTGTTTGTATCTTGTTTTTGTTGGTCCATAATCAGGCTTAGCCTCTCCATTTTCTTTTCCTTTTTCCATTTTCTTTTCCTTTTTCCAAGCTGGCTTTACTTATCCCCATTCTGGCTTTAAACATCCTCCCAGCTGCTCTGTTTTCCAAGTGAGTGGGCCTCTGCTATTTAGCACTTAGCCCACCAGCTTCCCATCTAAGTACTTTCGTTATTCTCTTTCCCCCCACTTCTCAGGCGGCAATATCTTTTCCTTTTTCCCAAACTGGCCTTACCTTTCCCGAAAGCTGGCTTTAAATCTTCCTTCAAGCTACTCTGTTTGCCAAGTAATTGGGCCTCTGCTATTTAGTGCTTAGCCATCCGGCCTTCTTGCACAGTTTTACACTCTGCTATTTAGTGCTTAGCCATCCGGCCTTCTTGCACAGTTTTACAAATTTTTTATAAACTGGCACCCCCAAATGGCACTGGTTTAACTGGCACCCCCAAAAAACACAGTGCTCATCGAACATTCCATTGTCTATAAGTATTTCTGCTATTTAGTGCTTAGCCATCCGGCCTTCTAGCACGGTTTTACATTATGCTATTTAGTGCTTAGCCATCCGGCCTTCCTGCACAGTTTTACAAATTTTTTATAAACTGGCACCCCCAAATGGCACTGGTTTAACTGGCACCCCCAAAAAACACAGTGCTCATCGAACATTCCATTGTCTATAAGTATTTCTGCTATTTAGTGCTTAGCCATCCGGCCTTCTAGCACGGTTTTACATTATGCTATTTAGTGCTTAGCCATCCGGCCTTCTTGCACAGTTTTACACATTTCTTATATAAGCTGGCACCCCCAAATGGCACTGGTTTAACTGGCACCCCCAAAAAACACAGTGCTCATCGAACATTCCATTCTCTATAAGTGTTTTTCAAAATTGGCCACTCAGGTCATGAAATTAGAATTATTGGCACTCTCTTATCAGGTAAGTTAGCCAGTTCAGGAAATATGCAGAAGGCCATGCAAGTGCAGCAACTCGGGGTGGCACGGGCTGGGTTAGGTTAGGGGAAATAGACGCAGCTCCAGGAACCATGTCAAAATCCGAGTGGGGATTAGGGTTGGGTTTAGGGTTAGGGTTAGGGGTTAGGGTTAGGGTTAGGGAGGGGTTGGGGTTAGGGTGGGGTTGGGGTTAGGGTTAGGGTGGGGTTGGGGTTAGGGTTAGGGAGGGGTTGGGGTTAGGGTTAGGGAGGGGTTGGGGTTAGGGTTAGGGGTTAGGGTTGGGGAGGGGTTGGGGTTAGGGTCAGGGAGGGGTTAGGGTTAGGGTTAGGGAGGGGTTGGGGTTAGGGTTAGGGTTAGGGTTAGGGAGGGGTTGGGGTTAGGGTTAGGGCTATGGATTGGTAAGGAAACTCAGATATAGACAAGCCCGGAGCCCACGTTGTGCACTGGCCTACTCCAAGTCACTAAGCACTCACATCTCCTCCGCCGCCGGTGACAAGTGGCAGGAAAATTGCCCTTAAACGTGTGTTTTTTTGTTTTACGGATGAGAACTGGACATTTGCCCACTCTCTCTTTCTCTTGCTAGCGAGAAGTGGACATTTGCCCACTCTCTCTTTCCCTTGTTAGCAACCCTTTCCCTTTTTGACCTTTTAAATGGAGGGTGTTTCCCCTTTTTTCATTTTAGCCAGTGACTTCTGATTTCATTCATTAATGCAGGACATTCGATTTCATTCATTAATGCAGGACATTTGCCTTTTCACAGATCCCCATGACGTCATTTTTAACGGTAAGTCTGTTGCAACGTTTCGGTTAATATAAACCTTCATCAGGCATAGACTTACCATTTTCTCTTCCTTTTTCCATTTTCCAAACTGGCTGCACATTTTT
>NW_028149123.1:0-5000 GCF_946808225.1 Silurus aristotelis
TAGGGTTAGGGGTTAGGGTTAGGGTTAGGGTTAGGGTTAGGGTTAGAGGGTTAGAGGGTTAGGGTTAGGGTTAGGGTTAGGTTTGGGGTTAAGGTTAGCGGGTAGGGTTAGGATTTAGGGTTACGGTTAGGGTTAAGGTTAGGGTTGGGGTTAGGTTTAGGGTTAAGGTTAGGATTAAGGGTTAGGGATAGAAATTAGGGTTAGGATTTAGGGTTAGGGTTAAGGTTAGGGTTGGGGTTAGGTTTAGGGTTAAGGTTAGGATTAAGGGTTAGGGATAAAAATTAGGGTTAGGGTTAGGATTTAGGGTTAGGGTTAGAAATTAGGGTTAGGGATAGAAATTAGGGTTGAGGTTAGGTTTTAGGGTTAGGGTTAGGGATGGAAATTAGGGTAAAGGTTAGGTTTTAGGGTTAGGGATAGAGGTTAGGGTTAGGATTAGGATTTAGGGTTAGGGCTAGAAATTAGGGTTAGGGTTAGGGATAGGAATTAGGGTTAAGGTTAGCTTTTAGGGTTAGGGATAGAAATTAGGGTTAAGGTTAGGTTTTAGAGTAAGGGATAGAAATTAGGGTTAGGGTTGGGGTTAGGTTTTAGGGATAGGACTTAGGGTTAGGGCTAGAAATTAGGATTAGGGTTAGGAATAGAAATTAGGGTTAAGGTTAGGTTTTAGGGTTAGGGTTAGGGACAGAAATTAGGGTTAAGGTTAGGTTTTAGGGTTAGGGTTAGGGATAGAAATTAGGGTTAAGTTTAGGGTTAGGGTTGGGGTTAGGTTTAGGGGTTAGGGTTAGAAGTTAGGGTTAGGTTTTAGGGTTAGGCCTAGAAATTAGGGTTAGGGTTAGGGATAGAAATAAAGGTTAAGGTTAGGTTTTAGGGTTAGGGATAGAAATTAGGGTTAGGTTTAGGGTTAGGGTTGGGTTTAGGTTTTGGGGTTAGGATTAGGATGTAGGGTTATGGTAAGAAATTAGGGTTAGGGATAGAAATTAGGGTTAAGGTTAGGATTAGGTTAAGGTTAGGGTTAGGGTTGTGGTTAGGGATACAATTCAGGGTTAGGGTTAGGTTTTAGAATTAGGGTTAGGTTTAGGTTTAGGTTAAGGTTAGGGCTTAGGGTTAGGGATAGGAATTAGGGTTAGGATTTAGGGTTAGGGATAGAAATTAGGGTTAGGGTTAGGTTTAGAGTCAGAGGAAGGTGCTAACCTGTTTGCACAGGCCATCAATGCCCCCTAAGAATATTTTATTCACCTCTCATTGAGGCCTTGGGGATAAACAGTACTTAGTTTCTGAATCCAAATTCTCTCTGCTCTTTTCCTCAGGGGTACAGACCATTGTGGGTTTGCCTGTAGGACCATGACCCTGAGAGCTTCCCATCCATGCTCCCGGAAGTGTTTGACCAGGTAAGTATCCATTTGTTTTTCTTTTAATATGTTGTGTTTGTGTTGTGTCATCCTGATCAAGATGGTGTTGCCCGTCTCTCCAACATATTGGGCTCCACATTGATTACAGGAAATGAGGTAGACACAATTTTTGCTGTGCACTGTACTTGAGCGATGAGTGGTGAAGACTTCCTTGGTAAATTTGTTTTGAATATGTTGTTTTTGTTCCAGGTATTGTCCCTGATGTTTAGGTTTTCCCTGCTGAAGAGGATTAAGTTTGGCTCTGACCAAATAGTTTTGTAGGTTTTTGCTTTTCCTGAAAGCTGCAATGACTTTGTGGTCTCTGAATCTTGGTGTTTGTCCCAATATTTGTATAAAATTGGACCTTATCTCCCTGATGAGCTTCACAGAGACAGAGGAATATGTCAGGACGAGCGGCACGCTGGTGCCTTCCGCCCGAGTTCCTATTGTGAGGTAGGATTTAAAAATCCTCCTCAAAAAGGACCTTTTATATCCCCTGTTCCTGAGTGCTCTAAAGAGGATTCGTGTCGCTTCCATGAAGTCCCGTTCTCGGGTACATATGCGACGAAACCTCAGGAGTTGTGATTTGACCAGGCCAGAGTAAGTGTGTTTAGGGTGAAAGCTTTCCTTGTGTAGCAGAGCGTGTGTGTCTGTTTCCTTAAAGAAAACCTTGATGTCCAATTTTCGTGTGGAGCTGAAATCCGGGCCCTTGTAAGTCGTGGTGTCCAAAAAATCCACCGAGAGCTGGCCGATGGAGGATTTCAGTTTTATGGATGGGTTATGGTTGTTAAGTGTTGTTAAAAACACATCAAACTCCCTCTCTGTGTGTGTCCAAACTCCCCATATATCATCAAGATATCGAAAATAATGAAGAGGCCGTTTATGGCACCGGGATAGGGCCGAGGTCTCCCATTCTGCCATAAATATGTTGGCGTAGGCCGGAGCAAACTTCTTCCCCATCGCTGTTCCCTTAATCTGAAGGAAGAATTCCCCATTGAACTCAAAGTCGTTCCTCTTTAGATTTATTTCTAACAACTGGATGAGTTCTTTATCAGGCCTGGATTTGTCCGGGTATTTTTGAAAAATATTTTTTACGGCCTGTATTCCTTCCTGGATGTCGATATTTGTGTAAAGGCTGTCAATGTCCATAGTGAACAGGACAGCCTCTTGGGGAATTTCAAGTGCTTTAACCTTTTGAATAAAATCAAACGTGTCTTTTAAATAGCTAGGGTGGCCCGTGGAAAGGGGATTTAAATAAAAGTCCAGGAATTCGGCCGTATAGTACGTTTCGCTTCCGCAATCCGATACTATAGGCCTTCCTGGAGGAATTTCGTGGGGTTTGCTCCATTTTGCCGGATCTTTATGTATTTTAGGGAGCATGTAGAATCTCCTGCTCCTGGGCTCTGTGTCACCCAAGAGATAGGACTTCTGTTTGGCATTTATGTGCTTTTTTGTATACAGGATCTGAACTATTTCTTTGACTAGGGGTACGGTGTCTGGATAAATGGGTTTGTCTAATTTTTTATAATAAGTTCTATCCTGTAATTGTCTGTACCCTTCCCATAGATATTGCTCACGGTCCATAATAACCGTTGCACTGCCCTTGTCAGCTGGTTTGATGATAATGTTTTGGTTATTTTTTAGTTCTTCAAGAGCACTGATTTCCTCAGGAGTGAGGTTGCGTTGTTCCCAATATGGTCTGCAGTGTCTCTTGAAGGATCTAAGGTCTGTATCAAACAATGTGAGAAGTTCAGTGGGCAGTTTATCCATGGGTGGGACCCAGTCCGATTTAGGTGTGAAAGGTGGGGGAGTTTGATCCGTGTCATTTTGAAAATAAGATGCCAATTTTAGTCTTCGGTGGTATTGTTGCAGATCATACCTCATTTGCCTCCCGCTATATTGTCTGTTAATTTTCCATGCTGGAATAAAAGTTAGGCCTCTATTAAGCAGGCTGAATTGTGGGTGAGTGATTTTGGTTTTCTTGGCCAAAACAACCACATTTTTGTTCCCCTCCTGTGCATGCAGGCTTATGGGGAGGTTTAATTTAAATATTGAAGCCAATGTTCCAGCATTTTTCCGGCTGTACTCCCTGTCCAGTGAATATTGTCACTCTCCGTGTGGAACTCTGATCTGGGCAGGGCCGGAATATGATTCAGGTTGGCAGTGATGTAACCACTCAGGATGTTTAATTGTGTTTGCTCTTTTGTTGGGAGCGTTCCTGAAAAGTTAAGTTCCGGAACCCAAATCCGAGCAAGCGGGAATTTTTCTTTCGCCGCTCTTACTGCCGCCTGCATTTGTTTAATGGCAGTGTCTTTGGCGTTTTGAGTCCGACTGTTAATGCCCAGCGCTAAAATAAGATGCTCTACATCATTCGAGACCAAGATTTTATTTATCACGGCCTCCATGTGTCTGAACGTGGCCCCAGGATAGCTTTCTATTTGGAGGTCTGGGTTCTTAAAGGGGGGAATCCTGGAGAGGTTGGAATCCCCAATAACTAGGCATTTCTTACGGACAGTTAGTTTCCACTCTATCATTTTTCTGGGAGTGTTTATGTGCCTATTTGGAACAGACTCACTGGAGTCACATGGTGTTGCAGAAGGCA
Organism: Silurus aristotelis; assembly: GCF_946808225.1. NCBI lineage: Eukaryota > Metazoa > Chordata > Actinopteri > Siluriformes > Siluridae > Silurus > Silurus aristotelis. Next base: position 3,988 of record NW_028149123.1, read on the forward strand.
CCCTGAGCTCCACATTAATACGGGCCTGTGTGGCTGTTCTAAGGCTGCCGATTTTGTCTGGGCTTAGGGTCACCCTTTGTGAGCTGCCGTCATTATTCTGTTCGCACTCTCCCTGATCTTCGATAATAACGAGTTCCTCTTCCAATCTAACACAGGGATTGGAACTCGGGTGAGGAGTGCGTTGAGCTTTTGGGGAGGAAGGAGGATCTAGGGTGAATTCTGAATCCTCCTCTCTAAAAGGGGACCAATCGTTTGGTGGATCTGTCATGGTGGAAGTGGTTCTGGAAGATTTTGGTACTGGTTGGGTGGACAAATCTGGTAGGGAGTGTGCCTCGGCCTCAGCGTGCACCGAGACCTGCACCGCTATGGCACCGCCCGCTGTGTCTGGCGGCAGAGAAGAAGCAGCAGGGACACTTTGCGTCTCTGCTTCCTCTCTCGCTTCCTCCACCTCAGTAGTGGGTGTAGGGATCTTACATTTGTCCCCTACCAGAGTGTGAGCCTCCTGTATTGATTTGTATCTCAGCCTTTTACCAATCCCTCGTTTTGCCCATAACACCGCCGTGTTAAAGCATTCTTCCCAGCCTCGGGAAGGATAGTGCTGCAGCTTGGCCATTTCTTCCACCAATGTGTCCTCATAATGGTTTTTAAGGATTAACATGGTGGTATAGGCCCAGTTTTTAGCATTACCATCTATAAGGGCTTGTGTTGTGGGGTTTGGCAGAGCTGGTTTGATGACCTCAGATAGATTTTTCTCCATCTTGGTCAATGCAGGAGGTTGTTCTTGGCTCACATTATTTTTGTGGTGTACCAGTTTGATTATTTTGAACATGGTACGGGTTTTTGAGGCAAAATCCGGGTCATCCGATTGTTTTTGAACCACATTTTGTCTCTGCTGTGTGTTCCTTTTTTGTTGTTGTGGACGAGTTGTCCATGTTCGATTTAGTTTTTGTGGGATCCTTGTGACAGGTCCCCAACGGACCTGAGGTTCAAAAAATTGTGGTCTGAAAGACCGC